>NC_028638.1:51506542-51592835 GCF_001406875.1 Solanum pennellii
TCATGGGTATAAGTGTGAAGCTCCAAAATGCAAAGTTGAATTACCATTGTATCCCTATAATAGTTAATTATTTTTAAATATTAGTTCATATGATATTATTAAATTATACTTACTGAAATTAATAACATAATAAAAACCAAATTCAGCTTTGAAGTGCAAATTTATCGTCCTTCATTATTGATAAGCTGAATGCACTAAAAACTATTTAATATCCTCGGAAGGTGGAAGAGTGAAAGTATTCATAATTAATTTCTAGATAAAATTTTACTAGATAAAAAAGTATACATGCATTGGAATTAATAATTTAAAAAATAAAGCAATAATGATTTAGCCTTTTAAGTTACCTACTTTTATTATGCTCTTTAAACCATTGTTATTATTTTTTTAAAAAAAGCTCATATTAAGGTGTTAGCCAGTTAGTCTAAAGATATCAAAATGTCACTTCTTGGATCACTTAATTTGTAACGTTTTTATCTTCTATTAGCAGATTCTCCATTTTCCTATATTATATATTATATTTTCTCATGTAATCATGTTATCTTTATTATTATTTTTATATGAGTTTGTTATGCTCAATGTTTTATTTATCTTTATTTGAACTCATCTAAATTGTTGAATATTTCAACTACTAATAAATTTTTTAAATTTGACTTTTTTTTATGAAGATACAATTAAGAAATGACGCTAATATTTCATAGTGATGATGCAGTAAGTGAAGCAACACAGATTGAACTGTTTCAAGTGGTATCAATTTTCAGGTAATAAATCATTGTTCCTTATATGCAATTAATTATTTTTGTGTAAGTTGATATGTTCTTAATAAAATTTTGGTTTGATTTTTAAATAAAAATTATTTTATAGAAGTTGAGACGGTACACTTAATTGGATTATCCAAAAAAAGAATATTTTACACAAGGACAAGAAGAAAGACTTCTAGCTTTGTCACTGCATTCATGACAATCAATGGAATATCCTACAAGACAAAAAGTTGATGTGATTCTGTACAAGTGAATCCAACTCACTAACAAAAAAATTAAAGAAAGAAAAAAATGAACATGAAGAGAATAAAAATGAAGATGAAGAGAATCAATGGTGTCTTATAAGTTGATGAACCACTGTAACTTCATTATTTTTTAAATTTACGAGGAAATGAATTATTGACGAAATTTGTGAAATGTACATATATACCTTTGGGTCGGTAACAAATGTGATTGAAAGTAGTATTTTTTTCATGCATAATAGCTAATTCTTGATATATATATTGTTTAAATTTATTATTTGTACTACAAACATTGTATGAAGTATTTTAGGATAAACGTGCAACGCACGTTTTCGGAAACTAGTATTATTATAAGCATGAAGCTCAAAACTTAAAAGTTGGATTACTAAAATGCCTTTCACTTATTTATTAAATTGTCATTTACAAAATTTGAAAATTAAATAAATAATGATAGCAAAACAGTTTTTTTTTTTTATCTTTAATTATTGATCCTTTGAGTTTCTGCAGTTAAACTCATTCCAACCGAACTAAATGCTTTACACTAAATTCAATATTTAAGATTGAAGATAGATAGTCATAATCTCCTTGATTACAATTCAAAAACGTTTCAAGTCATATTTTCATAGTTATTGTTGATCAATGTTTATATAATTTTCTCCACCTTTCCATATTCTTTACATTACAAAACTCTATATAGGTATACAATAAGTTTTCTTTCTCTCATCTTCCATTCATTCTCATTCTGCTAGAGATTCTTTTTTTTCCAGGTATATCTATCCTTTTTATATATGTATGTGTGGTTTAAGCCTCAATCTTAGTATGTTTAGCGATATAGTGTTTGATATGAAAACGGAATGATTATTTTTAAATTAGAACTATTTATCCCAATTTCTTAAATTAATCTTTTGGTTCATATAATTAATTTAAATCTTATGGAAACAAAGATCAAAAAATATTCGAAAATGAGAATAATGTTCGTCAATTTTTTCTATTTTCATTAAAAAAATACTATTGTATATTTAAAAAAAGAAGAAGAATGCAATTCATATAAGCACAAAAGAAAAAGATTGTTATATTTCTGATTTTAGCAATGACTAAATTGCATTTATTTCTTCTTCATGTCTTTGCTACTTTCGTCAAAGACTTTTACATCTGTTTATTATTTTTTTCGAGTAGAAATTCATTGTAAACTACTTCAATAAATAAGTTGTTTGATCTGGAAAAATAATTAGTTATTCATAGACATATTCATACCATTTGAGATTAAATCATAACTAAAATTGTTAATTTCTGCATTTCTTATTCTATAATTGAACTTTTTAAAGAAAAATTTAAAATAAAAATATTAAGGGACAAACGTGCAACGCACGTTTCAGATACTAGTATATATATATATATAAAGCCCAAACTCTTAACCAAATTTCTGCCTTAATTCTCTTAAACCCCCGTCCCCAATTTTACTCCGTCGACGGCGAATCCTCGCATTTCCGGCAATCGAACGGTATGTTTCTGTTATACACTACTCCTTTCGCCTCTCAATCTATTATTTTTCCCCTAAATAATTTTCACTCATATTAATGTTTCTAATTCAAAATCTTAGTTAGGTATTCTTGAATCTTGATAATGAAAATGTTCTGTTTACTGAAAGAAATTATTTTACTGCGGAAAATTCAGAGAAAATTTGTATCGAGAGTTGAGAATAAACAAAAGCTGTGATATTAGAGCAGGGTGTGAAATTTAGTTATTCTTGATAACGAAAATATTCGTGGATTTGTAGTTTATGACCTTTGATAGAACATTAATATCACTTAAAAGATTATATATACACGGAAATTGAAGATTATGACCTTGATAGAACATTAATATAATTTGAAAGATTATATATACGGCAATTGAAGAGGAAAATTGCTTATAATTCACCGCTTCAACTTAGATGTGCAAACGAATCACGATTTTTCATATATATTTATATATATCAAGGGGTCTTTGGAGGTTTTTATGATACTTTGCTATTTCATAGTGTGGGGTTTGAGTTAGTAAGAGAATATTTCATAGGTCGCGATTGGAAGTTGGTTATCTGCTTCTTTATGGTTGTTCATTTGTGTTACGTGTGTGTCATGGATTTTTCAAATTGTCACAATGAGAATTAATCTCTTTGTGTTGCTTGCTCATCAGAAAAAGGAATTCTCCAAATATTTAAGAATCTGGACTTCATGTATTATTTTCTACTTCACTTGTGCTAATGAAAAAACAATCAAACATCATAACACGTAAGCTTTATATTCTGTCTTACTTCAATGGGTGAATCTCTTGGTTGAGTTTGCTTTAATCATCTTGTTGCAGGTGTGCAGTTTGTCTTACTTTTGGGTTCCCCAAACTTTAATGCAATTCATTTTGTGATTCAGGTAGTTGGTTGAGTCAATAGGAGACAAAAGATGCCGCTTTATGATTGTATGCTTTTACTAAAACCGCATGTAAAGAAGGAGGCTCTGATGGACCTTGTTGCAAAGGTTGGCAAGCATGTTTATAGAAAAAATGGCGTGCTTACGGATTTAAAGTCGTTTGGTACTGTTCAATTGGGTTATGGCATTAAGAAACTAGATGGAAGATATTATCAGGTCTGTCTCTACTATCCTTTCAATAATGTCATATTTGTATCTCCTTTTCTCCGGACAAGCGATTGATTCATAAGAAAAGCATCAAAGACGGAATGCAGTCCCATGAACATTTGACTATAGAAGTGAAAGAGTAAAACAAAACGCTAGTTGATTTCTTCTCATATTCCTAATCTTTGATTGATAGAGTTACCTGGTTCCCTTGCTGGTAGGAGGTAGAACATACTGGGTGGAATAGTCGAGTTCCACAGTCAGCCCTCAGACCACAATCAAGAAAAAAGGAATGAAGAGCATTCAACTATGAAAGTTGCCAAAGATATGTATTTATGCTCGAAAAAATTCCAAAGGTGCTTTTAACAGTTGTTCTGTCTAGCAGCAGAGATAGCTGTTTAGCCCCATCATCATTTTTCTGCCGCTTTCATTTATTTTGGTGCATGATAAGATAAATAAGTTTTAGGTCTGTGACAATGACCACATGCTAATTTCTTTCCACATGCTAATTTCTTTCCATGATGCACCTCTAGGACCTCGGATTGGCCTGCTCTTTTCTATCTTCACAATGTAATCAGTAATTTAGGTCCATTTTTTTCACAGTATTATGATTATTGTTACTATATTTAAAAGATATATGCATTTTTTTAGGCGCAACTGATGCAAATGACAGTGATGACACCTCCCAGTTTTAACAATGAGCTGCATTACTTGAACAAAGAAGACCGCCTACTTCGATGGCTTTTGGTTAAGCATCGTGACATCAAATTTGGATTTGACCTTTGGGGTGAAGATGGTGTTAAGTCTGACCTGAGCAAGTTCAGGAGCAACATATATGAAATTGAAGAAGAAGAAGATGATGATGACGACGATAATGATGATGATGTCGATGAATCGGAGAAGAATTCTGCCTAGAGAACTTGTGACTTTCACTATAAGCTGCTGATTAGAGGCCAGCATAACCAAACCAGAGGAAGATAAAAAAAATTCTGGTACTGGGACTCAGCTATGACTCCAGTTTTAGTCATTAATCAGTATATTTTTCTGATCTTGATTATATTTTCTTGATATTTGATATTAACGTGTGTTCTCTTCTGTAAATATGAGTAAGTTTTAGAAATGATTTTCCCTCTTATGGGTTGTGCTAATCAGAGATTAAATTGTTTTGTCTTGCTCTAATTTTTTGCTTTCAATCCTCACTCGGAAACTGATCGATAGAAACTATTCAGATCCAATATCCAGATTATTATCAAAAGAGAGAAATCAAAGGTTGGTTTGGCAAAACATGTTATAACTCAAATTTCTGCTGAATGTCATCAGCTACAAGCCCATTGTTAATGTGAATTAAGCTTAGCTAGATCGATGAAATCAGCAGTGCAGGTCCATTTTATACAATTAAATGAAGCCAAAAACGAAAGCAGTCTCTTCTTGGTCACTAAAGTTTTATGACAGATGAAATGATGGTAGAAGCACATAATCAACAACCACTCTATATATAACGTAGGTATTTTACACTCTCTTTATGTTCAGTAGATCAAATTAGGACTCCTGTACAAATCTACATTTGCAATTACAATCAGAATCTCTCCAGTGATCAACACCCAAGAGAACAAACAAACTAAGAAAAATTCAAACTCACTAACAGTTAAAAATCAGAACACCATGAGTAATGGAGCTCGAAGCCAGCCATCAACGAGTGTTTCCAACTCAAATGTTGGACCTGACATTTTTACAAGATTGAAGATATCAAGCTACGCGTGAAGCTATAAGTTCTAGATGGTCTAGGTGAAAAATCAAGACCAAACATCTCTTTAGGAGCTTGTCCTGGCTTCATCAACCCGGTTAATTTTGCTATCAGGTAAGCACTATCTGCAATGTGGTTCATATCATCTGTCTTGTTCCACAAACGCTGAACCAACTGGAACCTCCTATGTTTGCTGTTAATCCGAATGCCCCACTTAAGGTACAGGCTTTCTCGTTCTTCTTCTGTTAGCTTCCTCAACATTTGCTTGCGCAGCATTCGTCTCTCTTGACGAAGGTCTTTCATACTGTTTCACAAATTAAACAAGTTATCAATCCGTATGAATTTCATTTTCATAGTTGTCCAGCAACTTTTTCTTTTGCGTTTAACATGTCAAGTACAAGACTGGTCTGTTAAATGCAAAGACTTGACCTTTTTATATCATTCTTTGGGTACGAAGACGGTGCACATGTATATGGCTGTGTGATACAATGTATGCCGGATGTTAGTCAAATTACCTTTGTGCAAGGGACAGAATCCTGCCATTGACCTCTGTTTTCTCTCCATGCGAATATGTGTCATTGAGGAAGGTCAGTCTTCTGATCTCTACCTCCAGATATACAGCATCCTTAGCATCACCTTGGAAAAGAAGGAAGAAATATGTTCTGTGTACGAGGGAAATGTTGCAAACATTCCAAAGTTCAATGATCTCTTTCTGGAGCATCTTGAACTCCGAGGGCCAGCTGCCAAGACTTTTCAGATCATCTTCTATTGGGTCCAATCCGACATCTTTGACACACTTTGATGGTCTATCATGCTCTAGTTCAGCCTCCTTAACATACAAAAACACATATTAGTCATAAATTAAGGAAATGTAAGTTTTCTTGATTCCATTTAAAAAGTGGACATAAGCTCAAGGAATGTACTCCTCCTGTCAATTACAGGTTTTGTATATTATTTTTTCAAGTAACACAAACTTTTTATTCCATGAACATCAACCATGAAAGAAGGGCGTTCGTCTAAAAATCTCAGGACTAAAAGAATCACCCTTCCAGAAAATTAAGCACAGAATTTCATCATCATGAACAGGTAAAGAGATCGGAGATATATGGGAAGATACTTAAGAAAACAGGTTGAGAGAAGAAACGATAATACTTACAGGACACTCTTTGACCTCCTTTTCATATTGAAGCTCATCTGTATCATCCGTCCTTGCATCATCTACATCATTGACACTCTCATTTTCTGTATCTTCCCCTTTTGACACTTCATTGACATCAGTCTCGCCATAAATGGTGGAACTTTTCTCTTGAGAGTCCTTCACATCGGAGGTAAAGTTTGGGGGAGAAATTTTGATTTCCAAACAGTCAGGTGTTGCGTTGACATTTCTTTCTGACTGAGATAGTGGAGTATTTTCATTTATGTTGAGTTCCTTAAAACATGGAGGATATAGATCATCCATCAGGCTAGCTTTACAGCTTCTGCTTCTACTTAATTTCAAGATGCTTGAGCCTGGTGAATCGTCAAGGAGCTCATATGTTGAGGATAAATTTGCTGGAGAAGGAGGCTCAAATGTATGCACACAGTTCAACTCTTTCTCTTCCTTCAATGGCAATGTTACTGACTCTCTACTGTCTGCAAACTTTGGTGATTCAAGGGTTTGGGAATCCTTTGAGGGAAGTGACAATGGTTCTTCACTAGGTTCCTTTTCTTCCTTAAAAGATGAGAAGGGTACAAAGTCTTCGTCTTCTTTACAGGGCAACAATGTGACTTCTCCATTTTCCTTGAGTAAAGGTGGTGCTAATCGTCCATAGTCGTCTGCTGGAGGTGACACTGTTCCGTTATCTGCTTTGTCTTCATTTTCTGCTGTCATTTCAGCTGGAAACTTACTTCTTTCTTCAGGAGATGGAAATTTGGATTCTTGTTTTACCTTCGTACTTGATTCCTTGGTTTCAATGCAATGAACTTCCTTGTATAGGTCTTCTGAATTAGTTCCATTACTTTGTTTTTCAATCTCATCCCATCCTTCACATGAATCACTTTCACTATAGTTTGAACTGCGGCCGGCTAACAACCTTGGAGATGAACTGTTATGGAGAAAGTTCTCTTCAAACTCCGGCACGCGTATAATTTGTTCCTCGGAACTACTCCTGCTATGTCCATCGGAACAAGTTCTAATATCAGCATCTATAGATGGGGTGTATGACAAAATGGACACTTGCATTGGGCTTTGATAATCTGGTGATCTCCGCACACGCAGATTTGGGTAGTTTCCTAAACCAACCTGTAACATAACAATGTGCCTTTTAGCATAAGGAAGCAAATATATAGACAGAAAATAAGAGTCTAAGTAGCATATATACCTGCATCAATAAACCTGCATCGTCTCCAAGTAGCTGTCGCATATCTCTAACTTGAGTCTGAGCAATGTCACGCTGCATAGTCAAGTCCTTTATCTCCTTCTCCATCTACATAGAGATGGAAAAATGATCAAGGGTCCAAGGCGTCAACCTGGTACAATTGAAAAATAGCCAGGAAATTAGATTATCGGTCCAAGATGTAGTACCTGTTCTATTTGTTTGTTCTTCTCTCGCAGTAATGCTTCATAATCTGAAGGGAACAAAGAAGTTCTAGGACTCCTTAACTCATTCTCTAATCTCGTCAACTCCCTCTGCAAATGCTTCACTAACACTTTATCTGACACAACTACATTCACTTGGGCAGTAGTAGTTACTTCCTTGGCACAACTTGCAAACAGAAGAGTATTCCTTGATTGCTCAACATGACTTCGTGCAGGGCTCATTGTGCAGATGATGGCAGTTCTACCGTTTCCACCCAATGAAGGTTGTAGTATCCTAGTTAACTTTGAATCTCGGAAAGGAATGTGGCCGTTTCTACCCTTGCTGTATTAAATTATACAACAACTAGCATTAGTGACAATTTCAATTTCCTGCTATATTAGATGTGATCTAGAGAGGTTATGTTTATATCAGTAAGCATTTCGGAGAAAATAAAGTTGATGGAAAGGCAATGTAAGAGGACATTCACTCTTACAACGACCCTATTCCACTAGATTAGAAGAGAGGCAAGAAATATTAAAGACCTTAGCTTGCGTATAACAGTGCCCAAAGTCAGCAAACTGCGATTTATGTGACAGCCTTCTTTCAGCCTTGTGCCAGCTGACAGTGACTGAGATGCACGCTCACTTCCAGCTAAATCGACAAAATTCTGTGTTACATCGAGAAAAACAAGCGCTTATTTAGCATGATGATTACTGAGACCATGGCTAAATATCAACTATCTCCCTTTTCATACCACAGTAGCTGAAAGAGAACTGGAATTGTCCCTGCCTAAATACTCCCGAGCAGAACTTTCAATTGTCTGCAATAAGTGATGTGTCAATACTGTAATCTTCTAAAAGCTAATATTAATCAGTTGTTTGCACAAGACAAATATCAAGTATTATACCAGTCTGATAATTTGGTGAGATCTGGAGCTGGTCTCATTGAGCGCGGTCTCCCCTATCTGTCTCTGAGCTGCAAAAGTCAATCAACTTGTCCTCAGTATCCACATTCTGCACCTCTCAGACAAAATTTCGTTCCAGAGCTAATTTTTCGTCTCTTACCTTCACAAATAGAAAGGAGCTGAATGACATGGTTCCAATCCCTCAATGTTTCCTCTGTGAGCTTCTCAACAATTGTCCCTCTCTGTCAAAATTGCTTTAATGAGATTTCTAAGAAGAAGAAAAAATTTATTGATTCGGAGAAAAGGACTAACCTCAGGATCATCTAGAAGTCTAAGAAGAGTGCTATCAGCACTAAGGAGATCTCTTACAGATTCATTGTAAATCTCCATAGCAGAGAACTTCAACATAAAGTCTCTCTCCGAGTGCTACAAGTAATAATACAACTAGACACTCAGTAAGCAAAAGCGAAAAGGCTTGGATGATAAGAAATGCAGACAATATAAACAAATGATCACCTTCTGAATGTAGTCATATATATCAGCTATAGCATATTCAGTTATACCAGTCATCGTATACGTCTTTCCACTGCTCGTTTGGCCATACGCGAATACGCTTGCTAGGAAATACATTAATGGTTTCAGATCAATAATACAAAACATGAACTTTTACCAACTATAAGATCCATGGAAATACTGAACAATTCAGACACAAATACCAACAGATTTTGAAGTTGAAAA
The DNA here is from genome assembly GCF_001406875.1 of Solanum pennellii. Classification (NCBI taxonomy): domain Eukaryota; kingdom Viridiplantae; phylum Streptophyta; class Magnoliopsida; order Solanales; family Solanaceae; genus Solanum; species Solanum pennellii. The sequence continues at coordinate 51,516,093 of NC_028638.1, forward strand.
TTAAAAAATTTAATATCTAGTAAAAAAATTCAAAATCTACGGCCAAACGCTAGCTAAAAAAATGGAAAAATATTTATTTTCTTACTCACAATTGAATCCATTGAGGACAGAAAGAGCAACATCTTTAGCAGCTTCTTCATAAACCTGTCTTGTGGAGCAATTAGTCCTAAATACCCTGTCTGCAGGCAAAAATCATATCCCAAAAACAGAACAATGTCAAACTCATTAAGTTAAATTCAAATTTTAATATCCAATTATGGTAAAACATGGCTGCTAAAACCTTTCTTTCCTAAATTAGCACAAAATTTACATCACAACAGAGGAAAATAAACTACAGTTAATCCAAATAAAGTAAAAGCAGATTTGAAAATGCAAAATTACTAGACTTTCAAGTAAACCTGAAGAATTGAATTTCGTAATGAACTTACCAAATGTATAAGCAGAGGGATACATAGAGCGTTCAGATACAGAAAGATTAACATTTTTGTAAATAATTGTAGTGTCATTAATACACTCCCAATCTGAAGCATCATTTCTTAAAATTTCTTTATCATTCAAAGGCCTTAGACGCACCGACACCAAAATTCTTTCTTCATCCTTCACCACCTCATCAACAGTCGCCATTGTACCCATAATTGCTTTCAAGTTTATGCATAAAATGTCAAAAAAAAAAATAGCAAATTATATAATTTTTTTAATTTTTTTTGGTTTCTTCAAAGAGAAGTAAAGATTAGTATATAATTGAATGAATGATCATTTTGTGTGAGTCAATGGAATGGAAATTGGAAGTTGAATGAATTATAAGTGTGTTTTTGTTTTCCTCTCATGTATTTATGGTTTATTATGTGCTAAATTTTAGTCTTCATAAATATTGTTTGGATGTTTATGGGTTAGCTATGGTCCCCATTTACAGTCTGTCAGTCTCTGTCTTGATTCTTATGAATGTTCCTTAAATCTTTATTTTTTCACAACACAACCAAACATTAGGTTCACAACCTCATCCATTAATTTTAATTTAATAACACTAATTAATACACCTTTCATTACATTTTATAACAAGATTTTGATATTTTTTAGACAAATTAATAAGAAAGGACATTAATTTGATTGTGCATGTAATTTAATAAATAAAGGCAGATTTGGAAATTTGAAAAAATGCACGAATACCCCCTTAACGTATGCTCGAAATTCTAGAGATAGACTTATACTATACTAAAATCTTATTATCCCATGAACTTTAGAAAATTATAATAAAATAAATTCAGGGATAATATGACCTTAGTATAGTATGGGTGTGTCTCTAAAATTTCGGGCATAGATTAAACGAGTACTTGTGCATTATCCCTGAAAATTTTAATGTGGTATATAATACTTATAAATCTTATAGTTTTTGAATTTATCAGATAAAATATTAAAATTTAAATTTTTTACTTTATATATATATATATATATTTATTTATTTAATTGAGAACAAAGAAATAGAAATAAAGGAAGTAGGGAATATGAATATTTATTTATTTAGTAATATCTTTTATTTTGTAATTATTTTGGTTTTGTTTGTTATTTATTAACACATTGGAAAAGGTGGAATTTTTCCTCCGTCAGGGGGTCATTTTCAGAAAAGTTGATTTGATAGTTTTAATACTAAAAAAATAAACACCGGCCATTTGACAAAATCTCTGTTTAATTTATTTGGAATATAAATTTCAAGAATAAAGTGACGGAATTTTAAAAACTATTTGAATAAAAGTAGAAATTTTAATATTTAGTTGTGTTAGATTTTTTTTCTTTTTTCTAATTTAAGTTTCAAACTTGACAACCACATCCAACAACAGCTTAACTAATTTAATGACATTTTTATCATTCACTAAACATCAACTAAACAGTTGGTTAATTGTTGTTATACATGTTAGATCTTATTGTAACAGTTTACCAGAAAATGATTAAATTAAATTTCTTCCATTTTAATTAAATTACTTTTTGCCCTGGACTCAATCAATTTGGTAAACTGACCATCTCATTAGATAATAATTGTCTCTAAATTAAGATTAATGGCTAAATTATTTTACTAGTTTGAATTTGAATTGAAGAAATAAATAAATGTTGTTTTTCTTGTTTGAATTTGAATTAAAGAAAAATAGGGTAACATTAAAGATGAACAGTCTTTATCAGCATAAACGTCAACTTTTGGTTAGTTGTAGAAGCAAAAATTAATATAGAGTTCAAAAAAGGAATTCGAAAAATACAAAATATGTATCATATTACAATAGTACGCTACCATTATTTTATGTTTCGATTTTACTGTATTTTGATTATTTTTAATATATACAGTGTCAATATTTTTCCTGTCTTGCATTTCTTTCAACTATTTAGTCGTGAATATCTATCATAAATAATTTTTCTATTCTTTTTAAGATAGGAATAAAATCTATATATACGACGTACTTTACTCCCCAAAACCTCTTTATGAAATTATATTATATATTATTATTGTATATAACATATCATAAATTTATAGGATATTCGAAAAAGATTTTAAATAAAAGAATTGTGGGGCTTTGACTTGGAGCTTAAAGGCACGCTTCATATATTTATTCTTCTAAGTCTATCACATCTTACGTTTTTTCTCGTGCACTAAATTCGTGAATGACAAGTAAGGCTTATTTCTTAAACATATTTGTCAATTTTTAGGAATTTAATTTATATATATAAAGAGATTTTACGGGTTATCTAAGTAATTTTTGAGTGAAATAAAAAAATTATTTTTTTCGATAAAAAAGACAATTCAGAATAATTACGAGAGCTCAAGTTTTCAATTTTTTTCAAAAAACATGACCCAATAGTTTCTTTTTATCTATTTTAATTTTGATAGACAAAGTTAGGTAACTTTTTTCTCTGAGTGGGCAATAAATTATCTTGTGCTTACATATTGCATTTGATATCAAAATTCATTTTCATAAAATAGCATGGGACACCTCTATAAACACCAACATACAAGAAGTCAAAAAATAAAAGACAGGCAGTTTAGGTGCTTAATCAGACGCTAAAAAATCATTTTCATTATTTATGTTGGGCCCAAATAAATTAATGTAGTAATATTTTCACCTAACCAAGAGAAAAATATACTTACTAGTGTATGAAGACAATAAATGGGGGCAGGTGAAGAAGATCCAACTCTATAGAGCCAAATCACTCACAATCTGTTACACTCTTAATTCTTATCATTAAGTACTAAGTACACATATTTATGTCTTAATTTAAAATTTGAGCCTTTCCAAATTCTTCCTGTCAATATTCCATAGCAGGCTGATTAAATGCTATTATTCCAAAGCAGCTAAATGATCAATCATTTGTCTTTAGTTAGCTTATGATTATACAGTGACAATATAAAATTCTATTTTTTACGAGTATATTTTATTTTATCTGTCTTAATTTTTATGTTATATAAAGAGCTGCCAGTCTGCCACCCTAGGCCTATAATGATATTTTTTCTTAAATCGCGATTATGTCTTGCATTTTCTGTTGTAACAGACATTAACTCAAGGTACACATTTTGATTTATTTATTTTTCATAATTGCGACTTTTACTAGTACAATAATATTGTCTAGTAATAATCAAGCTATTTAATGGATTAAATTTTGTTTGACTTATCTGCTATTCACTGCATGTGCTCGAACTTTACGTATATATAACTTAAACTTGAATTATTATTATATGAACCTAAATATGATTCTCCTATTCCAATATTGCCATATTCTGTTCGTCCAATGATGAATGTTTTGATAGAGGCCGATTCCATATATAATTATTTTCCTCTCTGATTATCATAAGTTGGAGGAATATGTAGATATACTTTAAAATAAATTTCATTAACTTTTAAAATTAAATTAGATTTATTTAGTATTTTTTTATTATCAAAATTTAAAAATTATATAACAAGTACTATTAAATTACAATTTTTTTACATCAATATAAATAAATAATATATTTTAAACGTTTCTCAGAGCTCATATAATATAATACTTAAAAAGAAAATTATGACAAGGAAAAAGGAACATAAGAGGTTTTGGGTGCGAATCCTCCTAAATAAGGAATCGTCTTCGCTAGAGATCGCTTTATTCTTTAATATGAAACTATATGACGCGAATATAGTTAGATTTTAATGTGAATATCGAAGAAAAAAAAAAAGGTCACGAGTAGAAAGTAAAGGTTGTAGAGATGTAGGGTTGATGGGACCAATTTGACTAAGGGGAAAAGAAATAAGAATTAGAGGCATGTGCTATGAAAAGAGAAGTTTTATCATTTCCTTGGTTACTCTTTCATTATTATGCAGCTCAGATGAATCAATGAAGAAAGGACCATTCACATGCATGTGCCACTTCTCATTATTTCTAACTTTTATCTATTACCTGTCACTGCTATATTTTTATTTTAGGCCAAAAATAAAAATATGAAGTTGGTTTTCTCTTTCTCCAACTATAATTTTTAATTGTGTATACATTCAGTAAACTAATGGTTCTTTATCATTCCAACAATTCACAGGACATTATAATACGTATGTACTTATTTATAATTTGTTTTTATTCCTCTCTTCCCAATCAGTGTGAGAAACGGATTTCTTTAAGGAAATTATTATATAAAAAAAAAATGGTCTATTGTGTTTAGGAAAATTCAATCATTTGAAGTATTAAATATAATTTTTCGACGAATGAAACATTATTCACAATTAACATTACCAGTACAGTGCAACGAAAAAGCTCAACTGTTTAACAATAAAACAAGCAGAGATGAGGAATTCGATTTAATATTCGGTTTTTTTCCCTCATCTTTCTTTAGCAAGATCATTCAAACTTACATATGATTTGTGTCTACAATTTACAGAAATACAATAATGTCTTTTAGGTTCATGTATGAATTCAAAGAGAAGACAGGAGAGGTGGACCAAAAATGCACAAGTCAAAATAAAGACTAAGAAAACAAAGGGTTTATGGAACCAAAGCCACAAAATCTAAGGACCAAACATGTGGTGTGAAGGTGTTTTCTTGGTGTTAGGAGATTTTGGGGCATCAATATTAGATTTGTGTCCCACCTTATAATCTTTTTCACTTTGCACTTTGTTATATTTGAAGGGGCCTGTGAATTATGTTCTAAAAAGTATACCATATGCTATGTTGGGTACTTGTGTACCCCATCAGAGAGTTTAGTGCATAAAACCGTTGAGTTTTTGGATTAATAAGACATGTCTATTATTAATAACTTGAACGCATTCTTTATGTGTCCAAAGAAAAGAACAAATAAACACAAAAACAAAAGTTACAATTTTAACATAAGTTTTCTGTTATTTCATATTTGTGGTTTTATATTTTTCTAAGTACACTTTTGACAAAGCTGCGACGATATTTCACAAGCTTCACCTTTGTGTTGTATTTAATTCAAATGGAAGACAGTTTGTCAACTTTAGCTTACTGGATCTTGAAGATTGCATCTTTTCAAGGAACATGTGATTACCTTTTCTTTTATTGGTTTTTCTAATTTCAAACTCGTCTAATTAAACTTATATTTAGTGACATCATAAATAATTTACTGCCTCCAAGAACAGTGCTAAAGTTTAATTTCTAGAGTTCACATGGTTTTCACTTCCGACAATTCAGGCAAAGATAAAGGCTTTATTCTTCTTTACTTGAAAACTCTTACATGTATGGGATAAGATTCACGTGGCTGTAATATTTTTGGAACAAAGCAACAAGTACAAGACAAAAGTCTTTCTTGGGCTGTTTTCTACACTTGCGCTGAGCTGATATGCTTAAATTTTTTCAACCGAACTGAACTATTGGCTAATATACGATTCGTTGTTCTAAACTTACAAGTATCAACCATATATTGCAATTGTAGGAAGACTTGGAAGAGTTTGTCATGGGGCCATGAGTCCTTCAATAGTGTAAGTTAGAGATTCTGCCCAATCAGATTTGAGCAGCAGTGTCTGCAGGGTGTGCATAACATCATAATCAGGATCAAGCTTCCTTTGCCAGCCCTACAAGGCAATAAACATATCATCAAAAGAAGGAAAATCTTAAACTAGATTATTGAACACGACTCAGCAGACTGATTATAGTACTTGTCAGAAAGTACTTACGACATGTTTGAATATAGAAATGCAGGTTAATCAATTCCACGTTTTAATCATGAATGCACCTTTGTTGAAAAAGGAAGAATTACCTCAAGGACTAAAGTTGTCACCATAACAGTGCAGACATTACCATCGATGTTCACTCTGTGATGCCGAACTTTCTCAAGGAGTTGCTCAATGCAATCAGCAGGGTGGACCAAATCACCTTCTGGAGTTCCCCAAAAATCAAATGACTCCTTCACTTCCTGCAGTGCGTCAGTAAAGAACTAAGGCATAAATCCACCACCTCCATTTATGAGAAAAAATTAAGCAGTCTTTTAGCATAAATATATCACGTAAAATAATGGGACCAACTCTCCATGCCCATAGACATTAGCTGTACCCACAGAAAGATGACCAATCAGAATTTCACGAGCAAGAATGTGTAGAAATGTTGAACAACTTGAAGAATGTAGAATCTGATTATATATAATCTCATTAATAGCCAATGAGCTAAAGCTAGTAACGTATTTTGATCAATATAAGGAACTATTTTTCTTTTTGAACGTTTTGTCCAGTGGTGGAAGATAGGAGGAGCGGAGATTGGGGAAAGAATATAATAGTCTCCTCTATCCTACTTTTTGTTTGATCTACTTCCCATTACAGAATGTCCTGTTAACGTGTTTACCTCCTTTGAATGGAAAATTACATCTTGAAAATGTCAAAAACATATGATTGCAATATTTTCATATTCTCTTTTTCCATCTTCTCACAATCTATATTCACAATATCAGAAACAGAACACTCGATCCCTTTTTCCAAACCTCCCAAGAAGTTAGCCTGACAGCCAATTTGGGTAGAAGGATAGTTCACTAATGGATTTCGAGTTAGTAGTTCACTAGTTTAATGAGGATAACTAGCAAGCCCTATAGGTTGTTTTTAAAACAGCTGATGTCCATTTTTAAAAAATTACTGTGGTGTCCAGGGCAGGCAGCTTACAATCACCGCGACTAATTCTACGGGATACCTGCCACCTCCCACCAGCAACATGTGTCAGGTAACTCTGCCCACAAGATTAGATCAGGTGGAAAGAAATCACCTAGTGTTTTTGTCTCACCTGGGATTTGAACCTGAGAACCTCATGGCAGATTTCCAATTTTTTTCTTTGCACACGTAAAATATAGTGAAAAGAAATTCAAGGGATCAAAAATGTAAGCTCTATTGGAGAAGATAAATAAGAACAGCCAAAGGAAGTTTTGAAACAATCCATTTAAGATGCATGGAAATAAACCTTAATGAAGGCTTCTGGATTAGGGCAATTCTGTTTCTTTGACAATTGCAGAGTACACTCTGCTACAGTTTGACCATCTCGACGAGCAATTGCCTTAAAGAACTCCAATAATATTATCCGATCATTGTTAGTAAGTTCAGCGGTCATGCCTACATCAAGGAAAACAACATGAGGCTTTGATTTGAAGATTCGTTTCCGAGATGACTTGCTTTGGGTTACCCGAACAAGAATATTTCCAGGATGCATGTCAGCATGAATAAAGTTATCCACCTGAAATGGGAAACGGGTTAATATATGAGAAGTAAGAGAGAGAGAGAGACTAAAGAGCAAGTAAAAAATAGTGGATTTACCCTCTTCATCAACATCACAAGTTCTAGACATTATTTTAATAGACAAAATAAAAAGAAAGAAAGCATCCAAGCAAATGTCATTGAAGGCTTCTTTTCCTGCCTTCTTTATAGTTATAACACTACGAACAATAGCAGTAAAAAAACAGTCATAAAGAAGTGTTGATAATGCCAAAATAATGCATTTGAATATTTTAGTATTATCACTACTCACTGTTTTAACTTCTATAAGAGTACAGTTTCTGGACAGTATTCAAGGCCAATATATCACCAATTACTCAGTAAAGCAACAAATCTATAGTACATCCAAGACTATGTTTTAAGTGTTAACCAGGGAAAAGAAAAAAAATTCAGCATCTAACAGTTTCCTTTAAGGGAGTAAGGACTAATAAGCAATTACAGAAAAACAAATTCATACTAAAATACTAACCAAAAGAAGAAACAAGAACTTCCATGTAGCCCAATATTGGCCAAACAACATTAGGCATAACTAAAGCTTTTCTTGGAGGACATACTCCACATTTTTGTTCAAATCTTGCGCTAACACATTTGCTTTTATAGCTTGAGAGGGAACAACAACATCTAATATAGTGTCAGTTTTGTATTGCACTAGACCTTTTTATTCCATTGATAGTATATTTCAAGTCACACACTTGCATCAATATTATACTGAAATTTTAGACAAATTAATATAAAGAGAACATATTCTTAGTGAAAATTTATCCCCACACACAAACATATATAAAAATAATAATACCAAAAGCATTTGAAGTAGTACAACTTCATAAATGTATATCCTGAATTTCACATTACATTAAATGTGGTGCTTTATACACAAATTCAGACAAATTAACACAAAGAGGCATTAACTTAATCTATACACACAACACAAACACACACACTAAGTAAAGAGAATATTACCAAAAGCATCTTTAGAAGAGCATGTGTCCCAATATGAGCAAGTGCACTTTTAAGTCTTTCATGGCCTTCAAGCTCATCAACATAATATGAAACACATTCCCCTTGTTCAAAAGTCTCCACCAATACAGCAGGATGCACTAGGGGATAGACAGGCTTTGGAAAAGAGACATCCTTCCATCTGCGGAAATTATAGATGAAGCGGCTTAAATGTGCAGCCTCCCTAGCAAGATCAACCTGAGACATCATAAAAACAGCAAATTGCTGGACGCTTTCATCCAACCTTAACCACTTAAGTTTAGGAATGCACTTTGATATCTTAGCGACTAGATTAATAATCTCAAAATCTCGTCTTATTGATTCACCTACTCCAGGATGCCTAACTTTCACAGCCACCACTATAGGCTTGATCTTTCGACCATGGTATGGATACAACAAGGAAGCCCTATGCACTTGAGCAATACTTCCAGATGCCAGAGGTTTCTCCTCAAACTCATCAAAAATTTCAGAAATGTCTCGACCAAATGCTTTTTTGATAGTCCTTTTCGTGTAAGCGAAGCTATGTTGAGGAGCTTTGGTGTGAAGCTTTGATAGCTCAGTACACAAATCTTTAGAGAAAAGATCAGGCCGTGTAGCTGCCCACTGGCCCCATTTGATAAATGCAGGACCTGCTCTTTCGAGTGTGCTGCGGACTACCTGAAGCCACAGTTTCCTGAAAGAAGGCCCAAATGCATCAGCAAATGGGGCCATTACAATGCTGGGAGAAAAGAGTATCCCCAAATAAAAGGCTCTCAACAGCAGAACAAAACCTTCAAATATGGAATGCAGCAGTGAGGTAACCAAAAAATGTCCGTTTTCAGCATGCCTGTAGAAGCTAGTCATTGGGAGACCATACTCCAAGTCTGGTGATGCTTGTGCCAGTGCTATATTTCTTCCATACGTTAACGCAAGAAAACTAGGGAGAATCACAAAAGATCTGCTCAGTGCTAAGCTAAGTGCTTGTGCAAATCGACTTAATTGAATAAAAGTTTGCCCCTCATCGAAATATATTCGTGATAACTTCTTCCAAGCAACTTCTGCATGATTTCTTACAGCTGTTCCCGGTGAAGTCAATGAATAGCTCTTATAGAAAGTATTACTCATTCTACGTGCTACAGATGAATCATATCCCCTATAAGATACATATTGCCCATAAAATCTACATCTAAGAGAACATACACCATTTCCAATAAGTTCTAATTTTCTCGCTTGTTCTGAGCGAATAGCAGTCGGGTTTTGGCACAAGGATTGTCCAAGTCCTTTAGTTTTACCAACTGAAAAGATTCTGCATTCCAAGCACAACACAACTTAGCTGATACAAAATATAAAATCAGTATCTATTCACTCTAAAAATGATTCCCTGTTTCGATAAGTGCAACTAAAATACTGTTTCAAGAACAATAATACTAATGGGAATGACTACACAATAAAATCTGAATGTTCGTTTTCCTGTGCAGTACTACCCTAGTACAAAAAGTACCCCAATCCTACCAACAGACCCATGGCCCCCTATAAATACAGAAAGTATGAAACATTGAGTTTTACTCACAGCAGTTAAAAAAGCTTGTTGAAGAAACTTCCAGAAGGCCAACAGAAACCTTGCGACTTATTTTACAGCCAACTTAATTTACTACTATAATAAAAACATAGAGCTAAGTAACAAGTAGAGTAAACAGGCAAAATGTGCGAGAAATGAACAAGAAAAGGGCGTATACCTTGACATGGCGAATAGGGAAAATTAATGGCGTCGCTGTTTGCAGAGGCTAACGTCGACGGGAGGTGAAGAGCATCGCCGATAAGCATTTTTCACAGATTGTATTTGTCGGTGATAAAGACCAAACCATATGATATACGTGTAATTTTAAATGCGGCTTATTTCTTGTTTCCTAATGCTCTCCGTTTATTTTTATTTATTAAAATTTAATTTAAAATATCAAATTATAAAAAATTTAATTAATATTAATTATAAATTTTTTTATTATATTAATATGTAAAAATTATAATTTTCATATAATTTTTAAATATTTATTTTTTTAATTTAATAACAATTAAGCGTGGACTGAAAATAATAGAAATAATATGCGACACACAATTGAACTAAAATAAATTAATAAATATTTGACATGTATTTTATTTACGCAATTAACTTTAATATATTACTTGCATCAAATTCAGTTAAGTTTCCTCTTGAGGATCCCTCTACATGTTCGAAGAGGTAGCATATTAGAACTTTCAAAATACCTTGCTTTAACGGATTTATTAGTACGAATTTAAATTAATTATTTTGTTTAACTTTACATTTAAACACAAACACTTTGAAACCATAAAAAAATTAGAAAAATTAGCAAATTAGTCAAAATCAATAACTTAATTAGTAAAAAATTCACTATTTTAAAAATATTAGTTAAAATGTCAAAAACGTCATTATTTTGAAAAAGAATATGTATCCTAATTAAACCCTTATTTTATCTCTTAAGAAAATAATTTATTTACATTTTTATGTATATCCATAGTTCACTTTTCCCAAATTATTTTAATTTTAAAAAAATCAAAATCTGCAAATTTTCCCCATATACTTCTCTTCCATATTAATCTAAGTAAAAAAAATAAAATTCTCTCTCTCCATATTTTCATGTTCATGTTCATATTCATATTCAACCTTCAAATCCTTCTTCTCTTCAACTCCAATTTTTTTATTATCTTCTATCGAAATGTTCTTTTTTATCTTCAAAATCTGGATTCACACAAATTCCTTCTAATTAAGGTATTTTCATCGTTATCTTCTTTTTTTTGAATTTATTTTCTGATTTTATTGTTGTTTAAATCATTGATAAATTTTCCTCATTTAGAACTATAAAACACTCTTCAAAGAATGATTCTAAGAGACACTATTCATCTTAATAAAATGGTTTTTAGTAATTTTTCATCATTTAATGCATGTATTACTCAAGAAATAATGAATATTGTAAGATTTGCAAATAATTTTGTTATTATTAAAATGTATTGTCAAATGAATGTTTATTTTAATCAATAAAGATGTTTGTGTGGATATTTAGTCACAAATAAACATGTGCAGTATAACAAATAATACGCGTTATGTAGATCTTTTCCGTTCTTTGTTAACAATGTTTTTTTATATAAAGAAGGAAGGAAAAAAAAACACAAATATTAATTCTTATCCTCTGTGATTAACTGTTAATTTTGGGTGCAATGTTGATCAGTGTAACATTTTAAATTTAAGCAAAAAGGGCAAGGTCAAAATGGGAACTTTCTTAAATAGTTTGTTCAAAATGTAGGTGCACCCCACACGACCGTGCACTAACGTGTTCCACCTTGATCCATATATATTAATACAGTCATTGAGGATTCTTCCCGAGTATAAAAAAATGATTTAATTTAATTTAATATAAAATTAAAAAAAAAATTTATTTAGCTAATTTTAAAGTTATATAAAATGTACTATAAAATATTTTTTACAATGGATTGATTCATGGGATACTAGATTGAGAATTGGAGTTCGATTTGGGGCTCTTTTCTTGGTGGTGAATTCAACGATTTGGTTTCAGAATTGCCCCGTTCATTGATTGATCACTCGAATTTGCGTCCAAGTTAACATGTACACGATCGTTGTTCTCACTCTGCAACGTCTTCATCTTACACTACCAATACTTCCAAACAGTATGACCCATTTATTCACTAAATTGATTCTCAATTTCTCTTCATCGTGCTTGGAAATAGGTATCATACATTTGATGAAGAAGATCTCTGATCTGGTCGCTTTGTAATCATCCCTAACATTCACATTGGAGAAATTGATGAATATCTCAAATCTTTCTCTTCTGCTTTTGAAATTACAAAGTAGGGTGGTTGTGTAAACACAGATCTTACCTGTCTTGCGAAAAAAGAAAGATTATAGCACATTTTTTAAAAGAAGATGGAATTGTGTGCCTTTTATAGATATAAAAATCTCACGCAATCGGAGTATGTTCACGAGTAAAAGAAACTATACAAAGAATTGGCAGGAAGCAGAAGCATCGAAGAAGTTTCTTTGGATTATGGAACACCCAATTACCAGCAAAACCCTACTCCCTGACAAATCTATTTACTTGTAGACTGCGTTGGTGTGGCAAAATGAAAATAGGTTGCTTCCATTTTTACACAATTCCGATCCTTCTTACAATAACAAAATTCTAAATGGTACATTGCTGTCCTATGATAAGAATTTTCTAGGAAAGTTCACAGATCTTCAATCGTCAATTGTAAGCAATACGTAAGTATCGGTTTATGCAGTTATAAATAAGTCAATCTCCCTAGCTAGACTTGTCAATAACAAGATAAAAGAAAGAAAAAAATCAATAATAATATATCGATCGAGGAAGGAAAAATGATAGAAGAGATTGAGGAAGTGAGCAGTTGCGAAGCACTGCCTCTGCTTTCACTAAATCATGTGTCCTTGTTAGTGAGAAATGTCTGGAATTCTGTGCGCTTCTATGAAGATGTCTTGGGTTTTTGCCTTGTTAAACGCCCTTCTTCTTTCAACTTCCATGGAGCCTGGTGAATTAATTAATTAGCCACTCTGTCTGTCTCTCTACTACAAATAACATATATGTATGCTTCGTGTTCTAATATATTTAATTCATCAGGTTGTACAACTATGGAGTGGGGATTCACTTGCTTGAGAACAAAGGTATGGAGGATTACGATGAACCTCGACCCATTAATCCCAAGGATAACCACATTTCCTTCCAGGTAAATTAACTCTCATTCTTTACATACACGCATATCACGTAATATGAGTTCAGTTCAGTCGGTGTTTGAATTGTTCTGTTTTCCTAACATGTGTGGAATTAGCAGAGTAGTGATGTTGTGGTGGTGAAGAGGAGGTTGGAGGAAATGGGAATGCGATACGCAACTGCACTTGTGGAGGAAGAAGGAATAAAGGTGAATCAAGTGTTTTTCCATGATCCTGATGGCTACATGATTGAAATTTGCAACTGTGACAATCTTCCAGTTCTGCCAATCTCTTCAAGCTGCTCACTCAAGCCCCACAGCTATTATAACAAAATGATTGCTACAAATTATGGATGTGGTTTCATGGAGAATGAGATGCTGGAGAACTTGAGCATGAACATGCTCAACTTTTCCTTCTAAACATGAATGAATGAATACTAGTGTGCAATGTGTGTGTGATTGGAAGTTCTTTATCATTTCTTTTATTAAGTGGCTTTTCCACAAGTTCATATCTTCTAAGTTTGTCTTGACACTTGATGTAATCTTATTTTCAAACAAGTTAAAGCTTGAATAATTGATGTAATTTTATTTTCAAACTATATATAGTTTGTATATTTACTTTCTTTGTCTCAAGATGGGAGAAAATAATATAATAGGCATTAAAGGAAGATAAAAGAAATGAATATTATGTTTAATTCAATCTTAAAAGTTAGCTCAACGGGTAAGGATTATTAAGTCATATCATAAATCACTTATTTCGTAATTGACACTTTTTTAATAAAGACATCAACAAAAAAAATGATGTATCGAGATCTAATTATAATAAGCTAGCTGCATTTTGGGGTTTTTTATTTTTATTTTTTGATGGAAAAATCAAACTCTACCATACTCGCTCGCTCGAGGAAATATTTCCTTTCCTAACAACAGAAAACTGGCATAGTATATGTACAGTTTAATAACAAAAACATTATAATCTACATTGAGTAAACGGTTTTGTTGCTTATAATATGCATGTGATTAGTGTAAACTAAATTAGAACTGCGAATACATTTTTATATAGTTTACAGTTTACACTAATCTTAAAAAGTTGAGAAATTAGGAAAGTTTAATTTCATGCCTCCAAGAAATGTGAGGGTGTTGGAACCCAACAACAGACACGACGACAACAACGACATATTTGTAACATTGTGAGCTTATTGCCTCTTTCATGATGTTTTAGTTGCCCACTTAAGATGACCTATTAATGCATGTACATATGAGACCCTTATGACTCAACTTGCTTCACAACAATCCAAACTATAATAGATGAAACTAGAATGAGTTTAATTTATATACATTAATAAAATAAGAAAAAAATAATATTACAAATTACTTGAGAAACTAATTACAAATAAATATTCAAATAAGTACGGATTTCTTTTGGGCATAATACGCTTAACTCGGCGTCAACTAACAATTATGATTTTTAATTTTGGATGTGTGCGCAAATAGACAATTAAATTTATATAAAATTAAACAAATAAATATATTTTGTGTTAAATGTGGCATCCTACATGTGTTCTATCATGTAGAATACATATGTCTACTTATTTAATTTTGTACAATTTAAGTGTTTTCTTATATACATTCAAAATTTGAGGACATAGTTATCCGACCGTCGAAGACAAGTTAAGAGTTATACATTTCTTTTTCATTGTCTTTATTATGGACATGGGTCAATTAAAAAAAATTCTACCATATTACAAGGTAGAATTTAGGCTTTATGGACTCCGCTCTTTTTATATTTTATTTGTAAAATTATATTGAGTATGTTATTATAATATTCCTATGAGTGAAGCTAATAAGTTTTAAAAATAAAGTAGAGTAGAACTTCTATTTTTACATAATCATCGATCACCAATAAAATTAGGTGAGTGTTTGAATATAAAAATTTTAATAGTTGAACAAAAAACAATATATTGAGATCTTTTTTGGGAGTTCCCATTTTTTTCTTTTTCATGACTCAAACTCATACTTGGAAAATGGAGAGACGTATTTAACTTGAAGAAGAAAAGAAAAGAGCGGAAATTTTGTGATCACTAAAAATCTGGTCAAAAACATTTTCTCACACTTTTTTTCCGCTCATATTCGGTACCCACGCCACATTAAAATTACGGTTAAATTAGAACTTGCGTCGAAAAATCTCACATCAAAGATAAAACACTTTCTAACAAAGATAATTTCGTACCAAGAGGGCTCCAACTCGAATCATTTTCATAGTCATCTTCTCCGCCTAAAACTTACATTTAAGAGTTTTCGAAGATGAGATAAAATTGGGATAGGTTATACGATTTTTCTTAGTTTGATATGTTTTCTTTTATTAAAATTATATGTTTTCAATGTATAATGGAAAAAATATATATATTTAAGTTCAATAGCATAGAAAAAAATAATACTGTGCGAACGAATTGTTAACCGACAGGCAACTGATGAATTGGCAAATCAGTACTAGGAGCCACATGAAAAAAAATAGACAAAAATTAGGGGACCAAACTTGATCAATCGACAAATTATTGGGATGCAAAAACAAAATTCACGTACGGTTTGTTGAGAATGAGAAGATACAAAGGGCCACGTGGCATAATCAGATACCTCACAATGTGGCTTATACATTAAAAACAAAATCCAAAATGATGAAAATGAAGAAGCATAACTTAAAAAAAAAATTAGACAAGTTAGATGGCACGATACTGATTGAGACTGTTTTATTTTTAATTAAAAATTTGAAATTTAAATATTAAATATAAAAAAAATTTATTAGAAGCACTAATTTTAAGTGGGTCTTACAAATGCGTAATTTAAATTTTTATTTTAATAAATTTTACGAAACGGGATCTAAATTTGATCGAGAAAAAGACAGTACTCACTAAAATATTAAATTTGATGGGCCAAGTCTAAGATATGTAACTGGTGGTTCATATTTCTCCAATAGGAATTTTCATGGCCACACTCTTTAATCTTGTGGCTGTGATGTATTGGTGCCAGTATATATTTTTCTTTTTTTAAGTTTTCTTATGAGTGTATATTTTCCTTTAATAAATCATGGTGCTATTTGTGGTCTAATTTTTCAAAACCCCAGCCAATAAGAAAAATTATCCTAGTACTAACTTCCCATCAATTAGTTCAACCTTCACCAACATCCACAAAAATACTTCGTTACTTTCCCTAAGTTTCTTCAAAAATAATAGCTCATAAAAAAAATATATTCCATCCGTTTTAAAAAAAATAACCTAGTTTGATTTGAAACGGAGTTTAAGAAAAGAAATTTTTTTTTAATCTTATGGTTCTAAGTTAAAGTTATTTCAAATTTACTAAAATGTCCTTTAATCTTGTGGTCTTAAACATGTCACGTGGAAAGTTAAAGTTAAAGTTTTGCTAAAAAAGAAAAGGGGTCATTCTTTTTGAAACATACTAAAAAAGAAATAAGATCATTCTTTTTTAAAGGGAGAGAGTAATTATCTTTTTTTATATGTAAAAACTTATTGATTGATAGTCACTAAAAATCTATTTTTAGAACAGTGAACAAGTACAGCTAAATGGCTAGAGTATTTTTTTTTAAATATACCGTTATACAGTAGATGTTGAACTCATATCTACTTTTTCGACTAATTTAAAAAATTGAATGGAATAAAAAAAATTTAGCAGAATTTTATTTATTTACAGGTTAAGAAGGGAAGGATCGTGCCAAAACCTTTGGGTTTGAGAGGAAAATATTGTTTGTCAATATATATATAAGAGTTGGTTGGTGAGTTGTATTGTGCTTTGTGTCAAACTAGTGTAGTAGTGTACCATTCAACTTTCTCCAGACTTAAAAGTTCAAGTCTTTGGGGGTTATTTGTCTAAATAGACTACTTAATTCTTGATAAAAGAGTAGTTGAAGGAATCTAGGTAATAATATGAGGCTTTATATTGTTTTATTATTGGGTGAGTTGTGGTAGAAATGAATTATGCGGACACTTTGTGATGTTTGTGAAAGTGCTGCAGCCATTCTTTTCTGTGCTGCAGATGAGGCTGCCCTTTGCCGTGCCTGTGATGAAAAGGTCTCATTTTTATTCGCAAATTTAATACTCTACTTATTTGAAATTTTTCCATTTATATTTCTTTAAAATATGCTTTTGTGTTTTGAGTGAGTGGTTGGTTTGTTGTGTTTACCTGATTGTGTTCAGTTTTAAAGAAAGAACAGAGAAATGACCATCTTTTTGTGTAGTGAGTTGCAGATTACTTGTGTTGAGCATAGTTATATGATAAGCTACAAGTATAAGATGGTGGTTATTAGGACTAATATTGCCTAAGATTATGTGTCTCTGGTTTTTGGATTGCATCAGACAGTCTTAAATCAGTTTAGAATAGAGAGATCATGTTGCTTGTTGTAAGGCTTGCTCTCATAGGGCTTTTTTTTTCTTATAAAGATCAAAAATCATGCTGACCTGTTAAACAAATTGACATCTGTATTGTAAATTCTGGGAATCATTGCTTCTTCTCTTTGGTTCTTGTTTCATCAGTTTATCTTCTTTTATGTTGATAATGACTTTTCTTCTTAGCCCTTAAAAGTTGTTTATATATCTGTATATGTCGGGAGTTCTCAAATGATCTTGATCTTCTTAGCTGTTGAATTATGAGATACAAACTTATTTTAAAAGTTTATGCTGTTAGAGAGGATATGGTTCTATTTACTTGATTATATCTTGAATATCCCTACACGTGTGAATTATGTGATCACCTCATTGAAAAGATTAAGGTGTTAGAGATGATATATACACTTCAAGGTTCTTAAATTATATCTTCAGCACTCATATTTCTGATCTGGAGTCATGAGAGGTCAAATCTATTGAATGCCATCTGATCAATCAACTTCTTATCTTGGTTTAATCGGCTAATATTGACAATGTCACTAAGAGACTTCTGATGTTTTTATTCTTGTGGACACTTCTAAGCATATTCAAATTTTTTTGGTAGGTTCATATGTGTAACAAGCTTGCTAGTAGGCATGTGAGGGTTGGAATTGCTAAGCCCAACGAGGTTCCTCGTTGTGACATATGTGAAAATTCACCTGGTTAGTGGAGCTTTAATCCGTCTTGTTCTTCAGTTGATTAGTTTCTTCTTCTGATTCCTTTTATGTTAATTTGTCATCTTGTCTCTACAAAAGACGGCCTGCAAAGTGAACTAACAATCAGTAATTTTCTTTGCATTACACATGAAGCATTCTTTTACTGTGAAGTTGATGGAAGTTCTCTTTGTCTGCAATGTGACATGATGGTACACGTTGGCGGTAAACGAACACACAGTAGATATCTCCTGTTGAGGCAGAAAGTTGAGGTTGGTATTCCGTTGTATGAGCCATGTTACTCTTAATATGTGCAATGTGTTATATAAAAGGTCATTTTTTCTCTGTTTTTCTCATATAGTTTCCAGGAGACAAGTCGGGGCCTACAGAGGAATTAGCCAGGAAGACATTAGATACCGGTGAAAATAAGAAGGATCATAGTCACTCACCAAACCCAATGATTAAAGACAATCAACAAAATCACAGGGTGTCTCCTATTTTGATTTCAGATGGGAGTGCAGATGGGCATGGCAAGAAGGACAAAATGATCGACTTGAATGTAAAGCCAAGTCGTTTTCATGGTCAGGCATCTAATCAGGTTAGCCAATTGTAATATATCTCGGAATAACTTTGCTATATTTCGTCAGTAATTTCAACTTGATCTAATGCAGAATCTTCACATTCTCTTTTTTTTGTTTGAATGCTAAATATTTATCATGTGAACTGAACTTTCTGAAAACCAATGAGCCATTGGTTTATGTTATAAATTAGTAGAGATGAGTTTCTTCCAGTTTCATCAATTCATGTCCCTTCTTCTACTTATCTCTTTTAGTAAGTAGAGCAGATGACTCTATTCGTAATCTGGAAATTGAAATCCTTTCCGAACTAGAAGAAGGTTGCTGAAATGTCTAATGAAGAGATGTGTTTTTCTCGTTCTTATGTTTTCTTGTTAATGTCTCTCTTAATCTCCTGGGATCCTATTCATGAATAAATTTGAATAGAAGGTTCCTGCTTGAAGTTGCAGTAAACACTTTCAAGTCTATGCCAAACCAACTAGAATGATTCTACAATAAATGTACTCTCAGACTATTTCTGCTGTGCAGAACTTATAATGGAAAACTTGACAGATTGTTCATAAAAAGGTTGATCTAATAGTATGTCCCTATTTAAGTTTCTAAGCATTACTTTTTGAATTGATTTTTC
The DNA here is from genome assembly GCF_001406875.1 of Solanum pennellii. Lineage (NCBI taxonomy): Eukaryota > Viridiplantae > Streptophyta > Magnoliopsida > Solanales > Solanaceae > Solanum > Solanum pennellii. The sequence goes on from NC_028638.1 coordinate 51,535,812, forward strand.
GTTTTTCCTCAACAGGATTAACTCATCTTCAGAGATTGTTCTAGCCAGAAGATATTCTATGAGAGAATGTTTGTGAGGAGACAAATAGACCTCATGTGGCATGAATGTTCCACCATTGCGCGTATGAAGGAAGCTCAATAGCCCAGATTAGCAATCGAACAACATTTGGCAATTAGTGTTAGATAAGTCGCAAGTTCTGAATGCTTTGAGTTTTTGCCAGTCTCAAGATCATTTTTTTTCCTTTAGGATTTAGTTTTTTTCATTAAGACAAACATTTAAGAAATTGCCTGCTGAAAGTAGCTGATGTAACTGAAGTTTATGATGATTTTAGTAGAAGTTATTGTATCTTGAAATTTAAGGTCATTTTTAGGTGTATAGATTATTTTCATGGTTTCTTGCACTTGTATTATTGTTCTTTCTCTATTCAAAAATTGATCAAGATCAACATGATCCTGTACGGCAAGAAAGTCATCACATTTGTTGCCTTCTCTCATTATATGTTCCCAAGCCTCTAGCACTTCCCATTAGTACTTCTCTGCAATGTGCTATCAGGGTCTACAAGGATCATTACGCTTCGACTATTTCCTTTGCATAATTCCTAGCACAGAACTCAATCTGGAAATCTTGAATAGACAAATTTTGAATACTATGCTAAGATCACAGATAGTTTTTGCCTTTGGAAAAAGGGTATATGCCCAAATCTGAATATTTTGTTCAGGCATGTATCTTTTGAACCTCTGTTGATTGGGTAGCAACCTACTTTGTTTCACTAACCAGAGTCATCTCAACTCTCTCAGGATGAATAAACTTCCAAAAAGAAAACATGTCAAGTGTTTGGATATTTTATATAGTTCCTGAAGAATCATCATACGCGCTGCTTCCTCAATTCATAGATTACTGTTGGATCAACGGCAAGTATTCTCCAGGATACAATCCTTGTGAATACTCTCATTCTAAGTTTGGAAATTCATTTTGTATTTACTGCAAACTCTGTTTCTAGTTGTCTCATTGAAAGTTAAGTTCACAACTTTCTTTCTTAGAAGTTGAATGTTATTTCTTCTGTTACACTAGAATTGATTTTAACTTGGTGGAGAATTTGAGCTCATTATAACATAAAACAACAGAGCAGGATTAATGTAATAAATTGCTAAAAGCACATGGTATATGAACAAAACAGTCTTGAGGAGCAGCTATAAGCATTTATGCAGTTTGATTTGGCTACATTACATGCTTCATCATTAAATATCTATAGACTTTGGTAGACACTTAATAGACGTATCCCTTCACGAACATTCCCTTCTTGGCCTCATCGGACTCACCTTCACCGGTGTATTTCCCTAGCTGGGCAAGAGAGTTGGCCTTTGCTCTAACAAGCAAGGCATCCTGAGCTGCCTTCACATTTTCTGGTCTTCCACTCCAAGTCTTGAGGCATGTGTTCTGAAGGGCTCTGGCGTATGAGAACGACACGTGCCATGGGTTGGGACTTTGATTCATGGCGTTCAAGTTAAGAGTTGCCTCAACTTCAGATTGTCCACCAGACAAAAACTGTGTATAGTAAGATCATGAAAAAAGTTATAAGTCAAGTTCTTGGAATTATGAAAAAATATTTGATCTATCAGATATGTAGATACTTGCCATGATTCCTGGGACGGCAGGAGGGATTCTTTGGCGGAGGAGACTGAGGGTGTAGTCAGCAACTTGCTGTGGGGTGGCCCTGTCCTTGCACTCAGCTCCAGGGGTGACCATGCTGGGCTTCAACAAGATACCTTCAAACATGACATTGTTCTGGGCAAGGTAGAAGAAAACTTCAGCCCACACCTGCTTGGCGACTTCAAAGGTCCTATCAATGTTGTGTTCACCATCAAGTAAGATCTCTGGCTCAACGATGGGTACCAACCCATTGTCCTACAAGAATGATCAAGATACTTTAGCTATTAATCGCCTAGAAAGCTTAAATTTATACTACTAGAGTAATTTTTGACCGGTTATAGCAGGACATTACTCCATTTTACATGTTACCATATCTCACTTACTATGAAAGCAACTTATTGTTGGTAAATTTAACTTGATACTTGGAAAAATCTAAACATTGTTTCATGCACAGAACTTAAAATCCACTTCCTATGTATGTACCCCAACCTACCTGAGAAATTGCAGCGTAGCGAGCAAGACCCCAGGCTGCTTCCTTCACTGCAAGTGCTGAAGGACCATTAGGGATGCTCACAACAGTACGCCTGTAAGGTTCACAATGAAGAAGACAAGATGAGCTTCAAATTAAGTAATTATTGCTTTTACTTATTAAAGAGAAGCACTCTACCATTTGGCAAACCGGGCGCCTTGTTGGTAGTAAGCAGCAGAGCGAGAGGCAAGGCCATCAAGACCTTGGCACCATGATTCATTGTTTGAGCCAGCCAAAGGAACAAGACCCTGTAGTTTACAAGCAAAAACCTTAGAAATACTCGACGAAGGAATCCTTACACCTTTTTAAGTTACTAAATTTAGATCTTTTACCTTGTCAACCTTAATACCAGGAACAATGTTCTGCTCAACAAGCACATCAACCATTTTCTTTCCCTCTACAGTTGATTGATAAAGTGTCTCCTCAAAGAGGATTGCACCAGAGATGTACTCCCCTAGTCCAGGAACTGAAACTAGCAGGGTCCTGAACGCCTGGCGGTTAGCCTCAGTGTTCTCCATTCCGATTGAAGCTAAACGCTTCCCACAGGTAGCATTGGACTCATCCATGGCCAAAATTCCACGACCAGGGGATGCAATAGTTTTCTACACTCAATCCATTAGCTCAAATTAGCTAAATATGTTTCATTAATTCATCTCAAAAAAGTTCTACAGAAAGGTTCTTAGAAACATCTAATTAATCTCAGTTCACCCTGTATGATATATCACGTTATCTCGGTAATAATTTTTAACACAAACTAACAGCATCACTATCCATATTCAACAAAATTATCAAGAACTTGTAGTAATACACTGTTTTGTCAGTAAAGGAAAACACTAGCAGAACTCTTTAGACAAATTATCCAGAGTAGTATGAGATAATTAAGCAGTAAAAAGAAGATGTTGTTAAGACTAAGTAAAAAATATATAACACTTCGTACTACATGATGAGATAGGAAGCTTTGAAGTCAGAGCGAAGATTCCTACTCTCTCATCTTATATAACAATATTTGACTTGGCACAGAATGGTTATATTATGAAATAACAAAGGGAGTATAAAAGACGGTGTACCGCGGTTTTGACGAGCTCATCAGCATAGGAGCTAGCACGAACAGTGAGTGCAGATGGTTGACAGCGGACGGAGACGGATGGAAGGCGTAGGGATTGGCCTTTTACAAACTCAGTTTTGTCAAGGACTGGAGATGTCTTGAGGAGAGATGCTGATGCCATTTTCTTACTTTCCTTATCTTTCTCTCCTCAACGCCTGAGTATTATCTTGTGTGTTCAATCTACAAGCAGATAGCCCCATGCTCACTGCATATATAGTTCTTAAAAGATAATATCATTTGAGGCCATTATAGTTTTGCCAATTAGTTCTTGCCAGTTGGCTTGATAACTTGCTGACTTGGCTTGACTTAAGTATGAAAATTTGCTAACTGATGGTTGGATTTCATTAGTCTCTTATTTTCCTTATCATTTAAACTTCCTGTGCCACAAAATTTTGCAACTTTGTAAAACCATATAGGTTTGAGGCTCTAGTTGTTCTAAAGTAAAAGACAGATTTGCTAAAGGCAGTCTACTTTGGGTTCTGTTGAGTGGACACTATGCAATGTCATCACAATTTAAACGAAGAATATAATCTCGCGCTATAATTATATAATCCACAACTATGTCTTTAGGCGTCTGATACACAAGAGAAAGAAATGTTAGTAGTATCTGAATTTGGACGTTGAATTCTCAACTCAACGTAAACTATTTCACAGAATAGGAGTCAGTTGAAATTCAGTTGATATTGTTCAATTGCAAACTTAACTAGTACAATCTCATTTCCTAAATCTTTCGGCCTTCAACAAATTGAAAATGTCACAATGCAATATTATTTCCATTCCCTCCATCAATCAATTCAACTATTCTAAAAGTGACAACTTTGAGGTTCATGTACCCATTGTGTAATAAAGAAAGTGCTAAAAATTGTAAGAGTCGTGATGGACAAGAGGATTTAATAACGAGATAATTTTTAAGTGGTCATTAATTTGTGGTTTGGTAGCCAAGGGTGGAATTAAACCTGGGATAAGTTATCCCTTCCTAGGATGGGATAGTAATCCCAGAATAACTTTTTTACAGTGGGATTAGGTAGGTAAAAATAATAAGAATATCCTCCTTAAACCTTATTTTATACATCATTTACATTCATGTATATTAATATAATTTTAACAATATTTATAATAACATTCACAACCTTAATTATTCCTTGTTCCTCCTATGATAATATATTTTTCTATTAAAAAGTACATTTTATAAATATAATTTTTATTTATGAATATGATATGTTGAATTTATTTGCCTAATTCTTAATGCTATTTATATTTTAATTTTTCTTAAAATGTTCACTCCACTACTAAATTGCATATTTTTAATTGAATAGTTTATTACTCACTTAAAATTTTTGTTTATATATCAATTAAAATGTAGATAACTTTAATAATAAAATTTCTTTTACTTTTAATAAACTTAAAATGAGACTTTCATTTTTAAGCTAAATAAGATGAATATTTTCTTTTCAAATTAAAAGTTTTATTTTTAAGCTAAAGAAGATTGAGATTTTATTTTTAAGCTAAACAAGATGGAAGTTTTATTTTAAAATTAAATAAGATGAAATTTTGATTTTAAAAACACATTGCACAATTATGTAAATGCACACCCAAAAATATTTAAGCTAAATAAGATGGAAAATTTTATTTTTAAGAATGAAAAACTAAAACTAGAAAGAAAATGTAAAAAAATAAAATTAAAACTAAATAAGATGAAGGGTATCTTTATAAACAAACAACTTATTCTTAAAAACTATGTCATGAATATAAATTTGAATATGACAAATTAAACAAGTAATAAAAATTAATCCAAATATAATTTATCCAAACATAACTTATCCAAACATAACTAATCCAAGCATAACTTATATTTAAACGAAACAACCTATAAGATAGTTCGACTTCTCTCACATTGAAATCACAAACCATTCCCTAAACATTTTTGTCAATTACAATATAAATTCCATTTGTCCACATGTTTAGTAGCAATTACTTCACATCATAGTTGTTGTATGATAAGAAAGAAGAGAAAAGACAGAAGTTATTATTGAAGTTATCTCAAATTTTTAAAAAGACATCTTAATTTGTGAGCGTGCATTCTATTATCTCACAAAAATATTGAATATCGTTATAAAAAGATCATTTAAGCCATTTCCTCACGTGATAAGACGTGCGTGACGCTTACGATAATTTCAATCCGACCCGATTTGTTTCAAAAAGTGATGCTCACGTGTGATACACACAAGCTTTATCTATATTTCCATTAAAACTAAAAAAATGTTTCTAAATTAATTTCTCTCACCCATCAAAGTTAACATTTTCACACACATTTTATTTATTTATCAATATAAAATCCTTTCCTTCAATCTCTTTATCCCTATTATTTCCTCTAATCAGATCTTTCTTCTCGTTTTCAGTATATAATTATCTTTTTCTGTGAACTTTTTTCTCTTTTTATTTTCTTTTTTGGGTTTTGCTTTGATTTTTGCCTTTTCTGTTTTTGGATTGAATTTATTTTAGTATTTTCTCACTTGAATTTGAGTTTTCCAGTCAAAATTAGGGCTTAGAAATAAAGGGAATTTGATAATTGATTGCTCAATTGGGACTTTAAGAAAAGTTGTTAATGGAGATGATTATAAAGAAGAGCTTGAAAATGGTAATGTTGGGTTTGAAACAGTAATGTTTTGAGAAGATATTTAAAACACATAAATAATTAATAAAGAAAACGAGCGAAATGTGACACTTTTTAATTGGCTTCAAACAGAAAAAATAAACTTTCACGCGCCCTATTGTGCGTGTTCACAAACTAGTGGAGAAAATGAGTCAAAATTGCCCTTTTACAACGATATTGAATACTTTTGTGGGGTAATAGGACGCCCCAATAATTAAGGTGTCTTTTTGAAAAATCGAGATAACTTTAGGTGTTGCTTTATGTCTTTTATTTCTATGGTATGCGTTGATGGAATTGTAACTATCAGAAGTTCAAACCTAGGGAAGGTCTATTAGAAGGGACAAATTAGTCTGTCAATTACGTAGAAGTCTTTCAAGTTTTAAAAATTAGGTAAAAGTAACAAAAATATATATTAGGTTAAAAGATGTTTTTAAAATAGTTTCAAACTTTTAATTTTTACACTTTAATTCAGTAACTGTCATAGTTGTCGGGACAACTTCTTTGATCGTTTGACAACTGTCATAGTTGTCGAGACAACTTCTTTAGTCGTTTGACAACTTTAATAGTGTTGTCCAACTATCCTAGTTGTCAAGACATCTTCTTTAGTCGTTCGACAACTTCAAAAGTTATCCACGTCAGTAATTGCCGAGACAACTACGAAAAATATTATTAATTTAGTTTTTATTATTATTAAAAATAAAAAAATAAAGACAGTAAAGAAAAGCCACTTGTCCTATTTTCTTTTGGAACTTACATAAATATACTATGATAAAAAAATATTTACCATTTATAGCAATAATAATTTTTTTTTCACTTGATCAGTTTTAATTCATTTATAATACAAGTTTAATACATATTACAAAGAATAATTTATTATTCACATATAATAATGATGAATAATGCATTTTTCACACATTTTAATACATTTATAATATAATGTGTCAAATTTTTACCAAACAAACATAATATATTTCAAAAAACAATTATAATTCATGTATATTGCATACATAATTCACTTTTAATTCATATTGCAGATTTTGCATAATATTAATAAATAAAAAGTATCGCTAAAATCAATAATTATTTATTGTAATGTACCAATTTATGTAATTTTTCTTTTTTTTTTATTAGGAATTTGCAGGACACGTTTAGCTTATTTTCCCACCTAAGGGGAAGGTCCACTCCTCTCTCTCCAGCGAACCACCCGCTACGGCGGAACCACTGCGCCTCGCCGCCTCTGTCCCTCACGACCCTCCGCCATACCTCAACCCTCAGTCTCCTACTTCGCTGTCGGAGAAACAAGGACGGAAAATCCCGTTCTTCTAGTCTGCTGTCCACTCCTTCGAGAAACACCCCACTCTGCACCTCTGACTACGACGACCACCGCCAGTGCTGCTTCCACTCAATATCTCCTTCAGTCTCTCTCCATTGCCAATTCAAGCGCCTAGCTCCGGTGAGCCACCATCTATTCAGTCATATAGCAACATTTAACACTACTCGCATACTATCAGATTTCACTATATATATACCCTACTCTTTCTCATTTTTTATTGCTCTATTCTTTTATTTGTTGGTTGTTATTCAAGAGGAATAATATATCCTGTTTAGTGGTTTGTTACTTGTTGATTGCTTCTTGATATGGTTGGAAGAGTGTTAAATTTCTTACTGATCGCTAAATTGGAGTTTCTTTTTGGTCGTTTTGTTTTGCAATTTAGTTGTTAGTTCTGAACTTGAACTTATGATTGTGTTGAGTGGCGGAAAATTGTCCTTACGGAAGTGTGTAACAAGACTAAGACCCTTGTCACATGGATAGAAGAAAAGAATAGAGAAAGCTATAGTTGAAATTTGAATTAGGTAAGAGGAATAACGGGTTGAACTGCAAAAATTTGGCCGGACCTCTTCTTTAGTGATTCTCTGTACTGGAAATCAAAATCCAAAGGTTCTTTGGCCTATTATGTTGACCAAATCCTTGAAGATAGGTTGAGGCCAAAGAGACAGCAGGTCTGAGAAGCTAAAATGGAGAGAGAATGAGCTTGTGTGGTTGTTTCTTTTAAAATAGAGAGAAAATCAGCAGGTCAAAAGTTAAATTTTTGTGATTGGCCATTGCATTGATTGATTATTATGGCATTTTTTGTATGAGTCCTAGTTGACAGTGTTTCTTGTTGACACAGGACCCTAAGCACCAATACTGTGGCTGCCATTGTCAAAGCTCTAGAACCAAGAACTTTAATCCAATGGATGAGGATTTTCGAGCTGGTTTTGCATCGTACACTTTCTCCATTCTATTTGCAAATTTTACAGAGTTTGCTATCGGTAAGTAAGCAAAATTTTAAATGTTAGAACTGAGCTACAGGAACTAGACAGGGTGTTCCTTAAACTTCAAGCAATGGTTTATAGAATGGAGTTTGGTCGTGCATATTTTTGGGATAACACACACTATAAGTCATCGATTGCTTGGGTGGGATAAGCAAATGGACTTGTCTATCATATTAGTGATATCCTTGAGGATATTTCACTGAACTTAGGTCTCCAGGAAGGAGAAAAACTGGTAGATGGAGACCTGTTGATTGATAAATTCTTGTTACTAATACCACGTAAAATTAATTGTATTGTAGAAGACTTTCAAAATTTGATAAAGGAGATGGGAACAGATTTTCTTGTTGACTTGGTGAAACAAGTTCCTAAAGTGGTTGCTAGGAAGCAATGTTGCGGATTTTCTGGTTTATCAAATCCCTCACACGATTGGGAGAGAATCACAAATTGAGAAAGTTATCGAAATATTGACCCAAAACGATGTACCTCTTTGTATCACTGGAATGGCTGGCATAGGTAAGACAGTTTTTACCCACTGTCTTTGTGAAAACAAGGAAGTGAAAAAGGCATTTCCATTGCGTTTATGGGTTTCTATTTCTGCAGAGTTTGAATTGGTCAGAATTTTGAGAGCAGCCATTGAGTCTGTCTCGAAAAAAAGCTGCAATGTGACGGATCTGAATGTATTAAGGTCCACTTTACAAGAATTATTACTCTTGGGAGGTTTGTAGTGGTACTAGATGATTTGTGCATTGGAGATCTGGAAGATTGGAACTTACTGTATGCAGCTTCTAAGGTTGAATAGAAATCAAGTAGATTGGTATTTACCACCCGAAATTCAAAAGTGGCATCTTTTATTGGTTCCAAGATGTTTTGTCTTCAACCTCTCTCAGATGAGGATTGTTGGAAGATCATCAAACAAAGGCCTTTCATTAATAATAAAATGCACAATTCAGAAGTAATAGGACTTGGAATAGCCAAAAAATGCAAAGGCATACCATTGGTGGCAAAAACAATCGGAGACATACTTCATTGTTTACCGGTTAATGAATGAGATTCTTTTGTTAAAAGTAACATGTGGGACTTGCCCTAGATTGAGAACTATGTATTCTCTGTTTTTCTGATTAGGTATTGTTGTCTGTCACAACACATAAATAAATGTTTCTCTTATTGATGTATATTTCCACCAGTATACGTCTATAAAATGAAGGAAATTGTACTGTTGTGTATGACCGAAGGCCTGATTCATCCTATAGACGGAAGAAGAATCGAGGATATTGGTCGAGAATATTTTGAAGAACTTGTATGGGGTCTCTTTTCAACTCTGGAAATAAATATCCCCATGACTTTAGTGGATCTTATACCATGCATGAGTTCAATCATCATGTAGTTGTTTCTGTCTCTTCGAGTATATGTCAACGTATAAAAGACAACCAGTCTTTTTACTCTCTTGATAGGGTTCGACATTTGTTAATTTTCATGGCAATGCTCAACCCAATGGCCTACAGAATTTCTCCAAATGACACAATTTGCGGATATTCACGTTGTTATGTGCAACTAATATAGGTGCAAAAGTCCATACTCTTTAAGAACTTCAAAGTTATAAGGGTTTTGAACTTAAAGTGCGGGGTATCACAGAATTACCAGAAATCATTGGCAATTTTAAGCACTTGCGATACTTAGACCTTTTCAGTAATAACATCAATACTTTACCATAATGTGACCTTTCGTTGTTACAAGTGTTAATTTTGGAGAATTGCACATCATTGATGTGTTTGCCGGACTAATTTAGTAGGCTAATGAATCTTCGACATCTTTTGGTGTAAAACATCAAATTCATCAAATGCCAGTAAATTTCAGATTCTTGAAGGAATTACAATCATTGAATGTTTTCGTTGTGGAAGCAGAGAATGGTCATAGAATCGAATTAGAGGATTTGAATTCTTTGACGGGATTATTTTCTTTAATTGGATTAGAAAACATTATAAATGGATAATCAGCTGCAATTGCAAACTTAAATGAAAAGCAAGGTATTGTAGAGCTTGAGATGCAATGGAGGAGTCACCATGAGAGAATTATATGAGATTTTAACGTGTCTTCAACCTCATAAAAACTTAGAAAGGTTGATCATCCATGACTACCTTGGTAACAAGTTTCCGTCATGGCTCTATTATGGACCTTGTTACATGCTTAGATCTATGTACTTGTGAAACTGTGAATGCTGCAAATATCTCCCGCCTCTAGGAAAACTTCAATTCCTTGAAAGTCTTAGTATTGAAGGTATGTCATTATTTCTCCGCACAAAAGTAGGGGCAGCAAAAGAAATATACACAAATTGAAAAGTTGTTTAATACATCAAAAATTGGGAAGTGGTGGTATCAGCCCACTACCCAAAATATGCGTAAAACAACAAAATATTCAATCATTAGTGTTCTCCAAAACAATACTTTGCAGAAACATATAACCCTGATAACACACATCAAGACGGGACAATACAAAAAGAGGAAAATTGGCAAATACCACAAAGAATCATCACAAATTTTCACACGATAATTAGCTATTACAGTTCTAGTCCCTAGTCTTTTTCTTTAAACAAATACATTAGGAAATATAAAAAGTATGTGGCGTCTGGGCATTATCAATTGATCAATATGTATAAATGGTATTGTCTTCAACGCATTCCAGTTTTTGCCATCTACGGGCTAGTCTATCCCGTATGATTAAACTTTTCATAGAAGCTGGACTAGGTGGTAGATAATCAAGTCCCTCGCATTCTTCTATTTCTAGGTTTTTGAGAAATTGAGCCGGAAAAGTTAAAGCAAAAACTTTCATTTCAAGTATAGAACTTCAGATCAGAAAGTTGAGGCATGTCATATTATCAGATTCCCAACCAAACAGTTGAGGCATGGTAGAAAAAACTAGTGACTTGAGTTACACAAATTCGCCAAGGTTAAACAAAGAAGGGAGGCCTACTACCAATAATGACATACCTTCAATAGTAAGGCTTTCAAGGAATTGAAGTTTTCCCAGAGGTGGGAGATATTTGCAGCATTCACAGTTTCACAAGTAAATAGATCTAAGCATGCAACAAGGTCCATAACAGAGCCATGACGAAAACTTGTTACCACGATAATCACAAATGACCAACCTTTCTAAGTTTTTATGAGGTTGAGGACAGGTCAAAATCTCATATTCGAAATTTTAGCTCAATGTCACGGACTTAGAGTATTCGCTAAGACTCCTTGCGGCACTCGACAACTTACGAACGACTCTTTCACGATCTTGTAAAAGAGAACTTTAGAAGAAGGCTTGTATTACTATTGTTGGATGGATGATTTACAAATGAGAGGCCCTCCTATTTATACTACATCCTAAGGGCCTAAGAGTAAATAAAATTTATTATACAAGTCCTTCTACTAACTACACTTTAGTCCATATTCTAGAGAATTCTACATAATCTAGAATATGCTAAACTCTTCTACAAAGATCTAAAGTATTCTAGAGAATTCTAGAGAATTCTCTAGTCTTCTCCATAAAACTAGAAGATTCTAGAGCTCTCTGCAAACCTCTTCAAGACTCTAGATCCTTCTCCCCCATTCGGACGTAAAATCTGGCTAGAATGGTGGCGGGACGTCACATCAAGCTCTATAATACCTTGCTTTTCATTTAAGTTTGCAGTTGCAACTGATTGTCCATTTACAATGTTTTCTAATCCAATTAAAGAAAATAATTCCTTAAAAGAATTCAAATCTTCTAATTATTCGATTGTATGACCATCCTTTGCTTCCACAACGAAAACATTCAATGTTTGTAATTCATTCAAGAATCTGAAATTTACTGGCATTGATGAATTTGATGTTTTACATCAAAAAAAGATGTCGAAGATTCGTTAGCCTACTAAACTTGTCCGACAAACACATCAATGATGTGCAATTCTCCAAAATTAACACTTGTAACAACGATAGGTCACATTATGGTAAAGTATTGATGTTATTACTGGAAAGGTCTAAGCATCGCAAGTGCTTAAGATTGCCAATGATTTCTAGTATTTCTGTGATGCCCCGCACTTGAAGTTCAAAACCCTTATAACTTTGAAGTTCTTAAAGAGTATGAACATTTAGACCTATATTAGCTGCACATAACAACGTGAATTTCCGCAAATTGTGTCATTTGGAGAAATTCTGTAGGCCATTGGAATGAGTATTGACATGACAAATTGACAAGTGTCGAACCCTATCAAGAGAGTAAAAAGACTGGTTGTCTTTTATACGTTGACATATACTCGAAGAGATAGAAACAACTACATGATGATTGAACTCATGCATGGTATAAGATCCACTGAAGTCATGGGAAAATTCATTTCCAGAGTTGAAAAGAGACCACATACCAGTTCTTCAAAATATTCTCGACCAATATCCTCGATTCTTCTTCCGTCTATAGGATGAATCAAGCCTTCGACAATCCATAGCAGAACAATTTCCTTCATTTTTATAGACATATTCTGGTGGGAATATACAGCAATAAGGGAAACATTTTTTATGTGTTGTGGCAGACAACAATAGCTAATCAGAAAAACAGGGAATACATAGTTCTCAATCTGGGGCAAGTCCCACAGGTTATCCTTAACAAAAGAATCTCATTCATTAACAGGTAAACAGTGAAGTATGTCTCCGATTGTTTTTGCCACCAAGTTCTTTTTTATTCCACTTCAAGCTTTAGAGTTGATCACTACAAGAATATTCATAGTTCATAATTAATAATATAACCTCATCAAGCTCTTGATAGATTTTCAATAGTAATTATTGTTGACATTTTCTTCCTTTGATATGTTACAGAATTGAATTTTGAGGCAATATTTGTGTTAAAAGATTAATTAAGGCCACAAGATGGCAATTTTGGAATATTATAAAATTAACATTTGTTAGAAAATAATTAAAATAAGGGAGGTATAGGTAATATCGTAAACCACAAGGGAAGTTAGTTTAACATGGCTAAACCTGAGGGCAGGTCTGAAACTTCCCTTTTCTTTTAGAGTATCTCACTGAATAAGGTGTCACTAATTACCTCCATCATCCCATAATTACACGTAACATGTCCAAAATATATAATAAGAAAGCAAAAGATGAAGAAAAGGAACGTTTTAATTTGCTTCAAAATGACTTTCACATCTCTGGCCCTCATCTCTATTTTTTCTCTTCTTTTTTCATGGCAGCCATGATCTTACCACAGGTTTTATACACTTCTTGGTGGTTGTCTGAAAATTTTAAATGGACACTTAGTTATTGAAAAAGTTTCAAAATAGACACTTTAATGCTTTATCAAAAAAACAGTTTGTAGTTTTTCACATTTGCAAAACTATTAAGGTCCATAGAGGCCTAGACTCATCCAGTGCACGTGATTCCAGATGCATAATCCTGCAGTTTATGGAAGAGAAACAATTGGCGAAGGTTACCTACCAGCCTTAAATTGTAGAAGGTTAAACATAGTACACTACAAAGATTCTAGAAATCATTTTTACCGAGTTATATGTAGAAAAAAGTTTATATCGGATACTTATTAGAAAAACAATTATATCAGATTGTAAAACAAAGGATAGTAATTTAGTCAATAAATTTTGTTAAGGGATTTTTCTTTTATTGTTAACGAGTAAAATTATCTGCGCCTCACACAAGAATTTAATATCACGGAATTCATAAAATAATACTTAGAACCTATCGGTCATTAAAACTAAAACACTATATTATCTTACTTACAAAATTACGTAGTAACGAACATTAATAATGTAAAGGTTTAAAGGAAAATGATAATTATAACATCTTATCATTTATCCTTCAATCAATAATCTTTAATTTGATTTTATAATTTATTTTTTTTTGCCTCCAGGAAGTCTTACTATTTGATATTTTTGGGAATCAAATGAACATCCCCTGAGATATTAAACTTTCTTATAAATAAATAATAAAAGGCTGAATTTTTTGCCTCCAGGAAGTCTTACTATTTGATATTTTTGGGAATCAAATGAACATCCCCTGAGATATTAAACTTTCTTATAAATAAGTAATAAAAGGCTGAAAAAGTGAACAATTATTCTAATTTTAACGTGTAGAAAGTTCAGCCCTACCTTTTCCTTTACATATTTCATTTTAAGCTCCGCATTTAAATGTTTCATAACAAATTATTAAAATGGAATGTTAAAGGGAGAATGTATCATATTGGACAACAATTCAACTTATTATATATACTTGAAAGGGAAAAATATTACACAAAACTGTTCAGTTTGTTTGAGTGTTTTTTTTAATTAAATCAACATACCAGAGTGATAAAGTTCAATTTGAAGCTACACTTCTATTCCGATCGCAGTGTTGAGAAACAGATTTATTACTTTAAGAAAAGTATTTACAACTTATAGTAAACTTGAGTATATGTTCATACTTCATATTGAATATGAGCAATTAATTATTGTGTAGTTATCTATGTCTTTGTGATCAGAAGAAGTTCAGAATTTTTGTTGTTTTAAAATGAGAGGAAATCTCTCTATTTGAAGACAACAAATGGCAGTGTGAACAAATGTTTATTGTGCTTATCGGAAGGTCAACTCTTTGAAAAAGTTACAACACTTCAAAAAGGTCACAACACTTCATAAAAGTCGCAACTCTTCAGGAAAAGGAAAGACTAGTTTTAGAAATAAATAAATTAAAAGGGAATCTTGGTTTGTGGTGGCGCCACATAAGCGGGTTAGGGTTCTTTTTTTATTATTATTGTTGGTGTTATTATTATTATGATTTTGTGAGGGGATACATATTATTTCAGTCTTGATATTATGTTCTCTAGGCTTACAAATTCATTTTCTCACCTTGACTAATTCCATGAGATACTTGTCACCTCCCACCTGCAACATGTATCAAGTAACTCTGTCCACCAAGGCTAGGACATATGGAAGAAATCACTAAGTATTTTTGTCCCTACTAGGATTTGAATTTTTGACCTCATGGTTCTTAATCAATTTCTTCACTTGGACACACCCTTGGATAAAACATCTACTTTTTCCAATTTCCTCATTTTATCTTCCATGTGAAAGAAAATTGTGTAGAGGTGAAAGTTGACCTGTTATTTTTTTTGAATCCATTATCATGTTACTCCATTATTGTCATTTATGGGCTTGGTATTTCTGATGTTCACAAGAGTATTGCACATTTTAATTTCTCTCCATGCTTGCGATCATCTTTCTTGTCCAGGACCCCTAAATCCGCTTCCCTCCGGCACATGGATCATGGAATACTTAAAATATGTTACGTCGATTCTGAAGAAAGAAAGTAAAATCCTTGTTTACTTAGCTCTAAATATGTGTGTTGAATAATTGTCTCAAAAGTTTTTGGAATATTGGTGTTTCGCCTTCAGTCAGGACATGTCTATTGATTCAGGAACTAATATGCATCTTTGGAGCACTATTTGTCATGTTGTCATTGATAAAGCATGTTAACTTTAATATGCAGACTTGTTCTAGAGCTGCCAGTGTTCTTTCGCATGTCATTAAGGGTAATAATCAATGCAAGGAAAAGGTATGTTATGTTCTTCCCACCATCCAAAGATGTTTTCCTTAATCTGCGCAAAATAAGTTTTTTACACATGAATAAAAAGATAAAAGGTATATTCATCTTTTGATTGGACCAATATTTGGATTTTTTGTGGATCTTTTCTTTTAGGTGGGAAATGTAGTATGACTTCGGAGATGTTGTACTTGGTCCAGTACCATCTTGGTTTATGTTTTATGGAGCTAGGATAAATTCTTTTATGTTTTGTGGAGCTAGAATTCATATACGCTTTATAGACACAGCAAAATACACCTTATATTCGGGAGCACAGTCACTCTGGACTGTGTTGCTGTTTCTGTGATAAGAATTATAAGATACAGAAGTTGTCCTTATTCTTTGATTATAACATATAAGTGAATTGCAGGTTCTGCAAATTGAACTTCTACAACCTACTCCCATTCTAGGAAGCCCAGAGCCTCTGTTACACTGTATTGTAAAGTATCTGGCTCTTGCCTCTTGTATGAAAAGTAAAGATGGAAAATCAAGCACATCCGAGAATGTGTTTTTTCAGTCTGTTATCCTGAAACTGTTAATTATTTGGCTTTCTGATTGTCCAAATGCGGTGCAATGCTTCTTGGATTCACGTTCTAACCTAACGTATGTGCTGGAGCTGGTCTCAAGTCCTACCATAACTGTTGGTGTAGTGGCTTGGCTGCAGTACTATTAGGGGAATGTGTAATCTACAACAAAAGCAATGCTAGTGGAAAGGATTCGTATAGCATAGCTGATGCCATAAGCCAAAAAGTTGGGTTTACATCGTACTTCCTAAAGTTTGATGAAATGCAGAAAAGACCTCTTTTCACATCTGCTAAGCCATTTTTGCCAAGTAAACCATTGACAACATCTACTGTTGCTAGTATGGATGAGATTGAATATGGTAGAACTGAACCATCTGCTGAGCATCGTATGCTTACATCAGTATTTGATTCTCCATTCATATATTCTTTGGAGTGCTTAGTGGCTGATATTAGAGAAAAGATGGTAGAAGCTCACAGAAGCCCTAAGAGCCAGGTGACTGTGGTACCAGCAGAACTTGAACAACAGGGTGAGGAGAACGGTGTTGACTATATCAAGCGGCTGAAGACTTTAGTGGAGAAGCACTACCATGAGATAAAGGTAAGTAGGGATTTTGGATTTATGTTCCTAATAAATGCACTTTGTCAATTTAGTACAAGCTTAGAATAATTTGTATCTCACTATCTTTACATCTGAATATAGTTTTGCATGCACAGTTAGGGTCTAAGCTGCAGGACAAAATTTGTCCACTTGAGAATTCTTTTTCAATAAATACTTCAATCATTTCGAGGAAAACTGTCATGGCAATTTTTAAAAATAATTTAGTCATCTTTATTCAAAATGGTAAAAACTTGCAGCACGACAACTCAAAGGAAAGGTTAAGTACCTTCTCTTTTGATAGGCTGAAGAAAGCTCAAGTTACTTACATACTATAATGGACCTCTAGGTACTTAATGAGTTGGTCTGTACTGATGCTGCATTCATGTAAGTATATGTTACCTGACTGGTATTATACTGTTTATATCCTTCCACTAAAAGTAAAGATTTGCTTCTTAATGAGGCCTTGCAGAGTGGAGATAACGAGACGCTGAAGGAGAGCGACGCAATGATTGATTTGCTTGTGTGCCTTGGACAGGAGCAGAGGAAAGTAGACAAACTTAGCTCTAGGCTGAGAGAGCTAGGTGAAGATGTAGGTAAATTGCTGGAAGACGTCGTGGATGATGTTGATGCTGATGAAGTCGACTAGTCTTACTGATGTTTTCTTGATCTACAACAGACTAGTCTTTACTGTGTTCCAAAATTTTGTATAAGCATATCTGTTTTTTTTTGTGTATATATCTGATATAATTGAGAAAAGACGGTCATTAATGAAGTTGTTTCGAATTTTCAAGACATCTTAACTTTGGGGGTATACCTCATTTTTCACCCAATACCACTTATAAAAAAAATATATGTATGTTACGCATAATCACTTGCCACGTGTTAAAAATAATTTTGAATTATTTTTATTTGATTTCTTTTCTTTTTCTTTTTCTTTTTTTCTTTCTTTGCCTGAACTTCTGCTCTTCTGCCATTCCCTTCATTGCGCTGCAACTCGTCAAATCCGTCGTGGCGGGGTAGATTTCGCAGTAGCACAATCAATTATTTGTCAAATTACCATCAATTAATTTACTTATAAAAATAAACACCGCAAATACTCATAATCTAAATACTCAAAATATCACCAAGTCAAAATTTGATATTTAAATCACCACTTTTTCTAACTTTTTACTCCCAAATCCAATCTTGATTTGTAGGAGAAAAAAATCTCTTAAAAGAAGAATAAGAATGAACATGATAACATTAGTTTTAAAAAAAAATGGTAAGGTAAAAGAGAAAAAAATAAAAGTGAAGGAAGACATGGATGCCCAAGAAATAATATGATAAGGTAATGGTGGTAGTGGTAGAAAAATGAGAAAAAAAATTTGAAAACTTTAAAACTATTCATAATAAAGTTAAAAAAATTAATACTTGGGTTTCTATAAATATTTTCAAAATAAGTCAAATTGTGAATGTCAAATGGTAATTTTACGTTGGTCTGAAGATGTATCAAGAGTCCTTCATGCGCCCATATTTCATGACAATACAAGTGGTTAAAATTAGTCTAAAGTGTATATTTATTGTGGTTTAAGATGGTTTCATGGGTAATAGAACACCCGCAAAGTTACGGTGTCTTTTTTTTAAAATTTGGAGCAACTTCAATGATGACTTTATGTCTTTTCTCACATAATTATACACATACAAAATTTTACTGTATCACCATTTGAATATAATAATGGGAAAATGAGGGAAATCCCACCTTTAAATTTTTTTATTACCATTATCCCTTATTAGTTTTATAAATTTCTAAAATTCCTCAATTTGCGCATCAGATTAATGTATCAGCATATCATATTAATATATCTCGCGCATCAAAATAATATATCATGTATAGAATGTACATCAATTAGTGTATCATGTATAAAGTGTAATGTATCTTACTTTTGTAATTATAAACTTATAAGGGACAAATGGTAATTTTACCTTAAAAATATGTAATTTTTGTCCTTTGCCCTATAATAAATATAATGTTTTGAAAAATATCATAAGAAAATGACTATAATTAATGATGAGGGTAAATTAGGAACAAAGTCTAAAATTATTCATTGATTACATAAATAAACAAATATAGTTGAACATTTCAAAATAATATAGTAGACAACTATTATTAGACGGAAGGATAACTATAATTAAGTCTGTTAGGGAAATTTCATCATTTTTATCCAACTCTAACATATGTATATTTAACATATAGTAACTAATATTTAAATTATCTAACCATATAAAAATTGAACTGAAGTCAAGTACTTATTATCAATGTCATGAATTTGATGCAATGCGTTTTGAGTTTAATAGTTGATTGTTGTGTTGTTTTATTTCTTCTCCCAACTCGAAGCTGTACTTTCTAACTCTAACCAAACTCTTATTTATTTATTTATTTTATTATTATTATAATATATTATATGATGTTGTTAAGACCCATTAACAGTGTTTTTTTTCGTCCCCAACTTTCTTTGAAAAAATTAATAGTCACATGAAATTTGAAATACCAAACTCGTGCATAAGGGTCCCATATGAATGATGATATAGTTTCTCGAAATCTGTTCCTGCTTTATCAATTTAGTCAACCATTTTAGTCCTAAATTCGTTTTATAAACCACAATCCAGGCAAATAATGCAATAGCTCTACGTAAATATACTTCATATATTTTATTGCAAAGAGAATGGCTATAATATAATGGCAATTGGTGTTATGTACAACAAGTTGTTTGTTTTTTTCCTGCCAAATTATAGTCACGGTTTTTCCCTAACAGTCCCACTCTCCAGCTGACCTAAACAGACACATTGCTATCGAACTGTGCATGATATGACAAATACTCCCTTCCGTCCCAAAAGTAAAAAAATTAACGTATTTATCTAATTTTTATACTGTTATACTTCGTATAAACAAGACACTATATTTATTGATTTATTAATGACCGTTATTTTCGCTAAAAAGAAGTAGTTGTCAATATAGAGGTGGATAGAAACCATGTTAGATCTCCCAACATTGATATTTATATGTGAAAAATCACTTAGTAGTACTATGAATTCACCGATCAGCACTGAAAACATTAAAAAAAGGAGAATAATTAACTTTAAATTTTCGATCCGTTTCAATATAATTTATCGGCCTATGATAAAATCAAATTTTAGGATAGATTGGTCTGAATGAGGAAAGAAACAAAAAGATAATACGAATCCAGAGCATAGCCACGACCTGTCAGATTCTCTCTCACCCGGACCAATCACTTTTACCACATACATTTTTTATATTTATTTTTTTATAATCGTAGTGTCCAGATCAGCTTTTATTAATTCTATGGAATATCATCCAGCAACAAGTATTAGGTAACTGTATCTATCAAGGCCAACACAAATAGGAAGAATCACCCGAGTATTTTTTTTCTCCTCTTGGCTCTCAACTACTCCACGAGTACACATACATTCTTTTTTCACCCTTTATATACTAGTGACTCTCATTATCTTCTATCTTCATCGTACACTCAGGATGAAACTGTTAGAATTTTTTTTAATGTTAATGTTGTTTACTATTAGCACAAGTAGTGCTAGAAGGGATAATACATTGAAGGTGGCTAATGAAGAAAAAGACTACTTGAATTGGATTCATCGCATGAGTTCTCGCAATCATTCTGTTTTCCAAGAAGCTAAGAACAAATTAGAGCCTTGTAAATTTATTAAGGTGAATAAAAACCCGAAATTCGGAGATTTTACTACGGTTCAGAAGGCTATTGATTCAATCCCAATAGTCAATTCTTGTCGAGTGGTTATTTCTGTTAGTCCTGGAACTTACAGGTAAATTTTGTACACCTGTTTTCTGCTTCTTAATTTTGATACATTCGCAATTTTATGGAAGTGTTTTGTTAAAATTTTGTAGGGAAAAGATTGAAATTCCAGCAACAATGGCTTACATTACCCTGGAAGGTGCTGCTTCACATAAAACAACTATCAAATGGGATGACACTGCAGATAGGACAGGAAAAAGTGGCCAACCAATGGGAACTTATGGTTCCGCAACTTTTGCTGTTAATTCCCCCTATTTCATTGCCAAAAACATCACCTTTAAGGTAATTGTATTGTCATGTCTAACAATATATTAACAACTAATTTTATCTCTACAGATGATGCATGTTAACGTGGTGGAGTCAGAATTTTTAATAATGTACTTGCTAGTATAAGTTATCTATCCATAAGAGAATATTTAAACACAGGTATTCTATTTGAGCAAAAGGTATTGGGTTATGCTAATCTTGTAGGCGAAGCTCTGTAAAATGTATTCAAGGTATAATTCTTGGATTAACATTTATAAGTACGGACAATATTTGTACAATTGATAAATCGGAAAAACTTTTGGAAAAACTGTTGCATGTCTTTAGGTGAATAAAAAATTAATTGATTCCTCCGTGAACAGAATGTAGCACCACCACCACCATCAGGGGCACTAGGAAAGCAAGCGGTGGCATTAAGAATATCGGCAGACACAGCGGCGTTCATAAATTGCAAGTTCATTGGAGCACAGGACACACTGTATGATCACAGGGGCAGGCACTATTTCAAGAACTGTTATATTCAAGGTTCTGTAGATTTTATATTTGGTGATGGGCTCTCCCTTTATGAGAATTGTCATTTACGTGCAAAAACAAAAAGCTATGGGGCATTGACAGCCCAGAAGAGGGAGAGTTTACTGGAGGAAACTGGATTCTCTTTTCTCAATTGCAAAGTTACTGGATCTGGTGCTCTTTACTTGGGCAGGGCTTGGGGTACTTTCTCTAGGGTCGTATTTGCTTACACTTATATGGATAAAATTATCACATCAAAGGGATGGTATGACTGGGGAGATAAGAACAGGCATATGTAAGTTCTCCCTTTCTTTTTTCATACCATAGAACGCGAATTTACTGAGGTATTTATGTTGATCTGCAGGACGGTATTTTATGGGCAATTCAAGTGTTCAGGACCAGGGGCAGACCATGGTGAAAGGGTGAAATGGTCCAGGGAGCTCACTGAACAAGAAGCTAAACCGTTTATCTCACTCAGTTTCATAGATGGTCATGAATGGTTACTCCATATTTGATTTCTTTGATGGCAGTCAGCAGTCTTTACTCCTGTACAATTACGCAACTCATATTGCAAAGTTAGAAAATTATTTTTCCCAGGCACCGTCTTATAGAGCGATTTTCCCATCCACGACCACAAATATAGAAAAAGTACCTACTCCTACTTTCATCAAACCAGAATACAGTTGCGCAACAATAAATTTTATCAGCATTCATTTTCACGAACTGTTGCTTTTCTATGCTATTTGGTTGAAAGATCCGTTAATTTGACTAAGCTAGGCAAAGCCAACTGAATACCAAATGGGCCAGTACAATCGTCGAGAAGACTTCACAGCGAAAAGTATGTCACACAATGCCTTATCAAATCAAATGCAACCAAACTTCACCTACCCAAGGAATGAAGTAACGAGTCTTGTATTGCAAGAAGTTGAGAGCTATGTATATAAGTTTACAAGAGACGACAATTATAAAATAAACTGTACAAGTATAAACAAATATACAGTAGATACAATTCCACCATGACGGTCAGTTAAAAGCAGACCTGCTTTCCTCAAGTAATTGAACTGTACAATACCAACAGGCAGCCTGACAGAAACAAACTGACCAAGTCAACAACGAAAAGTAACATCCAAGGGTTTAGAAAGATTATGATCAAAAGCACAATGGAGAAAGACGTGATAGAAGTTACTGGCAAACAAATATAGGTCCTCTAGATGTCAATATCATATATAGAGAACATCAGATATCAACATCTCGTGTTCACGTTGTAATGGAGAAGAAACCCAACATTCCTAGAATATGGACACTTCTTAAACAGCTACCGCTCATACTCAGCAAGGACATCCCACACACATCCCTTAGTATGCAGCAAAGACAACCAACATAACATCACCACCAAGACAAAGGGAGAGAAAATTACTGTGGGACTGGCCAAAACAGATAGTGATAGCATGATATATTTTTTTGCAAAGGATATGCATACAGTTGTCATCGACTATAGAAAAATGATGTAATGTTCATATAAAAGTCAAATCACCCACTATTAGAGAAAACTGAAAAATAAACACAGGCCACGCACCACATAGATGATCAGGACTGGAATAGAGTTACAGTTGCAATGTAACCGTTCTTCATCACCTGTGACAAAATAAGCAAAGATCCTAGTGAAGCAATAGGAGACGAAAGCACAAAGGGAAGAGAGATAAAGTGTGTGGCAGAACCACAGTGTACTGTGGGGTATACAGTCATTTATTTGAAACAAAAAAAAATCACCTCAAAGGCAAGATTTTGGTAACCATATACAAAGGTAGATCCAAACGGATTGCTCGCAGAGCCTTGCGTCTGGATAGCAGCTCGACCACAATCCCCTAGTATCTCCTGCAGAGTCATAGCAACTTAACAATGAGTCAGATTAAAATCGCGCCCAGAAAAAAGAGGATGTCTGATGATAGGTATATACACAGGTGTACACAAAAGTTTGCCCATTAGTTCCAAGTATCATTAACATGAACTGATTCTGAGTTTTTAAAAACTGAGTGGGGGTGGGGGAACAACGTGGAGTAATAATTATCCAGAACACAAATAGTAAGAACTTCCAACTTTAAAACCTTGAAGAAATACCACTAAATGAACAGAATACCAACGAATCAAACAGAAGAATTCACCTTAACTTGTTCCCATTTTGTGCTGGCTGTAATAGTGGCTTTAGAGGAGTTTACATCCTGATGATAAGACCCTACAACTGCAGAAAAAAAGATGCGAAAAGTATTAAAATGAATATCCAATTCTTTTAAATTGGTATAACGAAAGAGCGCTGTAGATCATGAAGAATCAACTCACAATCAGAACAATGGATAACAAAATTGCACTTCATGTATGAATTAAAATCAGCATGCCCAGGATAGTTGGTGTGCAAGACAAATTTCTTGATTTTATGTGTCTGCAAATAAACCACAATAATCTGAGAACAGATATAGACTTCATTAAATGTGCTCATGGAAACTCAGAGGATGACATACCTGCCCATCAAACAGTATATCTAAGCCACGAGTAAAGTAGTTGTAGAAGTAATCACCACAAAGAGTTGTCCTCGGCCGGAGATCTGACGCAGAATGAATCACCATTTGATCAACCTGCATAACTAATGAAGTCAATCCCCACCAACAATCTAACATGTAGAAACTTGAAGGAACTCAGAAGAAGCTGGATATATCAATTTTCTGTTAAGACGCCAAAGAAATATAGCACTACCTGTTTTTGATGGATTCCGCATGGTCGACCTAATTCGGTCCAAACATCCTGCATAAAGATAAGATAAGACAAGGTTTTGCATGGTTGATTCAGTCATCAAAACATATGTAATTAAGGAACAGGGCTATATGCAGCACGAACAAACCTATGCCAGACCACACGCAACATATAAGGACAGATGGATTCAAGCATTGTAAAACTAAAAGGAAACTACTAACGCACGCAACATATAAGGAGAGATGGATTCAAGCATTGTAAAACCAAAAAATGAACTAAGTTCAACCCTAGTTCAATAAATGAGCTAAAATAGGTTTTCAGCCTCCTGTCCCCCTTTTAACTTCAGGAAAAATCTAACTTCTGCGTTGCAATCCATCCTGAACTTCTTTTAGGCAATAGAGATATGATTACTGGATGGAATCTAGACTGAAGACAGTATCATAATTCATATCAATACAATTAGAGTTTCCACAATATTAAGGAAAAATAATCCAATGGAAGACAGAAGAACATTAAACAACTCAAGCGAATGATTAACCCCAGAACAATCTAAAGAAAGAGTAGTTACCTGTGGCGATGCACCAAAGGGGATGTGTTGTCCACCAATGCTAAACTGTAATTCTTCCCCCAGCTAAAGAAGATAGAAAACAAACAAATTCATATGTAAATCAACTGACTGCATGTCGGAGCATTTAATTGTCAAACTTAACAAATGACACTTGACACATTTTTTAATGATCTAAACTACTGCACAGAAAGACGTGAAATTTTTATCTTTAGAAGTAGAAAATAACTACTAAATCATTCATCAAGTGCCAAGATTCAACACTATGGAGCACGAGGAAAAAAAGATCTGATAAAAATAATATCAAACTAGACATTTAAATCTTTTTCTTTTTTTATGGATAACCGTAGTGTCTAGGTCAGCTTCTGCGCACCTCCCAAAGGATATCAAACTAGACATTTAAATCTTCTCTTTTCAAAAGGGTGTTTTTTGAATTCTAACCTCAAAACTAGTAGCCATTGCAAGTGGAGAAAGAACCATCAACAATAGTAGCCATTGCAACTGATGAAGGAATTATTAAATTGAACGGCACCAGATTTAGTTTACTTTAATTCCATTTCCCTTGCATCACAATTTGAGATAGGACTAAAATGAAAACTAAAGCATCATCAATTTTGATCCAATACTACAATTTTCTAGCACACAAATTTGAGATGTGATGATGGATTTATAACAGAGCAACTGCAAGACAAAACATATAAGCCAGAACTGTCATATCCCAGTGGTCAATTTCCTTTTTCAATGGCTATATAATTGGAAAGTGACGACAACAATATCAAGAAGCTATTAATGGTTCTCCTGGCAAAGAGAACTGTGGAAGACCAAATTTAAGCACATTAAAGCCAAAACTAAAAAGCTCCAGACATGAAATCCCTTTATGTCAGCTCTATGTCAAAGCACCAGAAGCACACAAAAAGAACATCCTAAAGAGCTTTCCCCGCGAAATAACATAAAGAGCTGCAGCTCAAAGGAGGAGGACTTAACTTACTATTAATACATTATTCAAGAAGAAATCACATATTACATTAAAGAGACTGCACAAAAACTTCAGGGTGGACCGAAACAAACCTTAACATGCACTTCTTCCATGTAGAGGCTCCCAGCAGGCAGAGGAGGAGTACAGGCCTTGTCCATCATGGATCCAACACCAACTTTGCTTCCAGCAGAACTATCAAATATTGATACACGGCAAGTAACTGGGGTTGTGCCATCTGGAAACTCAAGAGGTAGTTCCGCTTTTGAAGTGGAAAAAGAGAGAAAGAAAGGAAAAAGTTATTTCTACCAGAGTAAATAATTTGAGTCTGCACAAGTGTGAAAAAAACGAAAATAACCAGGAATACCTTCACCATCACGGCAGCAATCTGTATACTGGGAGGGAATTGGAAAAGCAAATGACAATCCCTGCAAAGTTGGCATCTATCAGAATCCTCAACACAGAACTAAGTGATGGATAATTGAATAAGAGCCTCTTTGGATTGGCTTATTTTAGGTGCCTTAAGCCAAAATAGCATTTAAGCACTTTTGTAGTGTTTGGGTGAAATAAATAAGTGCTTTAAACAATTATTTATTAAGCCAAACAATAAAAATAAGCCAAAAGCCGCAAGTCAGATTTAAACGTGGCATTCAATAGACATTGGACAAACATACTGGATAAAATAAAGTGTAAACTCCTCTGTCCTTGTCATATGTTCCTGGATAGGTTGGTCCAAAAAGAGAATAGACTGCTACAAAAGTGGCCAAAGTGGACGGCCCGCTGAAAGAAACAAAATCAAAAGACATTATTTAAATCACCAGAAATGTTGGGAGGTGTTAGCACAGCATCATGAAAACCTACCAATCTAGACAGTTGTGTAAGTAAACACTATGAAAACCTACCCTATTACAGAGGTGGCATAGCGCATCTGAAGCCTTTTTACATCAAATATTTCAATAAGGCGCAGTCTCTGAAACAGGTAGACATGAGGGTGTAAGGACATACTTGAAAAAATGTTTCTAATTCATTATGCAAGTAGAAAGCTCTTGAGCCAATTTATAAAGGAAATAAATCTTATAAAAGAGAAACTTACGAAAGAAATAAGTTCATGTCTTCATGATAAAGTAAATTGCAAGAGAATAAATTTAAAAGAGAGTCACATAATTTTAGAAATATTTCCAAAAGGAAATGCCTTTTCCGGGCCTATCCCCCCTTCGCCTATCGCTTTCTTGAGTTGTTAAACTTGCACCTAAGGGATTCATTTTTCCTGAAAGGAAATTTACACAACTCATTCCATCCAAAATCACGTTCTATTTGAGAGATGTACATGATCTAGGAAACTAGTTAGTAGATGTATTCATGTTATTAATACTTCCCCAAGTATGTTCTTTTTTTTAGAGTAAATCGAAAGGAATTTCCTTAATGTGCACCGAGGTGTTAAGTGGTAAAAGGTCTTTACATTGAGCCTCCAAAAAACTATTCGACAATCAACAAATAATAATGGAATCTCTTATTTATTACAGGTAAAACAAGGTAACTAATGATCTTCAGCATCCATCTTTCAACTCCTTCAAGTATTCTCCATATCATACAAAAAAGGCATCACAATGCTATTTCAAAACTTCCTCCTTTCCTGCCGGGTTTTCCTCAACCTCCACATTGCAAGGGTGTTTTCAACTTTTCAAGGAAGTAAATCATGCAATACACCAAAACTCTTACTTCCGCTGCATGTTGCATAGTGTAATGGAGGAGCACAAGATTAGTGTATTCACCCTTTTTCTTGTACATGCTACACTAATCAATATTATGTAACTCCTCCTTTTCAAATTGCTTCAACCTAAGGATAACGTCCCATGAAGCGAACCAAGCAAAGAAAGCTAATTCTTAGCAATTTTTTAAACCATCCAGGTAAATATAGTAAGGTTTCACCAGGCAGCTCCCTCGCACCCCAATGTCAGCTTTGGATGCCATCCGATGCTTCCATTCTTTAGCCACTAAACTACTAGTTTCCAAGAAAAATACTTCATTTCTTTTGACTATCAATCTTTTATGGGCTTCTGAAAGATATATCCCAAGAAATTCCACATGTATCGTTCCTAAGTAGATCTGATATGGACCTCCACATTATTGTACTTAAGTATAAATGAGGATACTTTATCTTCAGCGTTACCTTCCGGAACCAATATCAACTATGATTGCCTTTCCTTCAATGAATTAAATGCATTTCTTAAAATCAATCTTTCCCTTCATTATTCCTTTCGATGGAGAAGATGAATTCTCTCTCCATAAAGGACACAACCAATGAGATAACCAATAAGGTAACGAGGATAAAGACAAAAGATGAATTCACCAATACATTTCACTATCTTGAAGATCTCTCAGCACTATTTCCCGAATTTACAGCTTAAAACATAAAGCTTCACATTCTTCCACACCCAAAGAAAAGAAAACTCATCTTAATCCTAATAAAATTTGATCGTTAATAGGTGTAGCGGCACAGACAATCTTGCACAACATTAGTAAACTTTGACATTTTTGTTGCAGCATACTCAGGCTTAATAAAATCTTTTGTTTCTCCAACTGCAGCAACGTGCATTTGCTTCTTCATGAACACTCCAGACCGAATTCAATTCAATGAAGTTTGAACCTAAGAATCTGCAGGCATACTAGGAGAGACAAGATTAGGAATGAGGATGTTCGACACAAGGTGGGGTGACTTCGCGGGAGACAAAATGGGGGTCGACCAGTGTTTCGGGAAGCGAGAAGCGGAAAAGGGCAACAAGCGCTCGCTTCACCGAAGCGAGAAGCGAAAGCGCATGCTTTTTTCAAATAAAGCGCTATTTAGTATAAGAAAAAAATATCAAATGTGCATAGATAAATAATCAAGAACAATAGAGGTAATACGTTGAACAAATCTTTCAATTCTTATATTAAAAAGTAAATAATAGAAACTAAAAAATAGAAACCAAATAAGAAAATACAAGTAACTACAAGCAAAAACAGAACAGTGACTTGGTCACAGAACAGCAAAAAAACAAAGGTAAAGAAAATAGAGACAAAACAGAGTAGCAAAACCAAAAAGAGAGAGAGAGAGAGAAAACAAAGCATACACAGTAGCATTACAAATAGAGGAATCTTAAATCAGAAGAAACAAAAACAGACTACTGCTACCCAAGAAGCATTACAAACAGCAAATTGAAGGGAAAAAAAACCTAGTTATTGCGCAGCAGAGAAACAGAATGAGAAGAAGAAGAAGACCTATTTTCTAAGCTGAGTATTTTTACAGAGAGTCCAACAGCAGTAGACAAAAGAAGAAAAATATTTGGTAAAAACTTATGTTAGTATTTTTAAAGAAATTTAAAAAAAACTAGTAAGCGTTTATCTCTAAAAAGAGAGCTTTTTCTTGCATTTATAAGCAGCACGCTTCCCGCTTCTAGGACAGAAGCTCACGCTTCTTCACCATAATGTCACTTCAAGGCATTAGAGCGACAGCCTGTCACTTTGCGCCTCGCTTTAAGCGAGCGCTTCGGCGCATTTAACAACACTTCATGGGAAAGTGAGTCTGAGATGATTCAAGCACGTGAAAAAGAGTGATGCAAATGTCCTGGTGAGGAGGTGTGTGAGGCTGGTTGTGAGGAGCTTCGGGAGAGGAAGAATTCGGCTGAAGAAGAATTCGAGAGAGGTTATTAGACAAGACATGGCACATCTACAGCTTACTGAGAACATAACCTTAGATGAGAAGTTATGGTGGGCGCGGATTAGGGTGGTAGGTTAGTAAGTAGTTGAGCATCGTCACTTTGTCCAGCGGGATAGGTTTCTCCTTGCACTCCAGTAGTATTAGCACTATTCTCATAGTTTCTAGTCCCTTGATTCCTGCTACTACATGTTAAGTGTTATGCTTCGATTATTGTTTTATTTTGTTGCGGTTATTGTTCCTTCTCTTTATTTGTTTCAGAATGTTTCACTTATTATAATGATGTCAAATAACTTTTCTCTTTTGATATTTGATTCGATATGCGTTAACTGAACAAAGGGTCTTCCGTAAACAGTCTCTCTATCTCCACGAGGTAGGGATAGGTTTGTGTACATTCTATTCTCTTCAGACCCCACTTGAGAGATTTCACCACGTATGTTCTTGTTATTGTTGAAGTTTTCCCCTCACATGTGCATTAAAATAAATGATCAACGATTACAAATAAAGGATACAAATGCCTCGAAAAATTGGCATTGGCATTGGCATATTGCCACCACATTTTAGCCATGCATTCAAAATTGTGAATTCAGCAAAGAATGAGCCATAAATAAAATATCATTAGCTAACTTGAACAAATTACAACAAAATATTTACATACAAGGCAACTAAATATCCTTATTAACTAGACCATAGTAAGGCATGCGTCAAATCTAATACCTGTGACCAGGAATCAAACCGCAGATGAAATCCATGATCTGGGAAGCTAATGACAATGTCAAGTTTTAAGGGCTCCTGCAGAAAACAGATTGAGCATTGAGTTATGTAATATTTGAGATGCTGGTGTGCAAAAGTAGCCACATCCACAACATTTATTACAGTGTTATCATACTAAGATACCATGTAAAACCTGATAATTTCAGAACCATTTATGCATGGGCAGCTTAATGGATGGAATTCGTCCTACTCCAAAATATATAGCACAAGCCTAGTTAATCGCAACTAAACGGGGAACTTTACGAATGGCTCTTACTGCAAAATAGATTATGGCTCAGTTGATCGCAACTAATAGGGTATTTTTCTATTTAATAAACAAAAGTACCAAGTATGTGACTT
The DNA here is from genome assembly GCF_001406875.1 of Solanum pennellii. Classification (NCBI taxonomy): domain Eukaryota; kingdom Viridiplantae; phylum Streptophyta; class Magnoliopsida; order Solanales; family Solanaceae; genus Solanum; species Solanum pennellii. The sequence goes on from NC_028638.1 coordinate 51,566,455, forward strand.
AACATAACACTAAATAACACAAAAAGGATCATTATAAACGCATAATCAGCACTCCGTAAACTGATTGTTTGAACTTCAAAGCAACTAAATTTTCATAAAGTAAAGTTGATTTAAAATGACTAGGGTACAAAAATTGATGTCACCATAATAAGGAAAACATATTAACCTAAACAAATAGAAGTATGTAAAATTGACCTAAAAAATATTATCCACCCTGAATCATACCTCGTCGTAATACTTAACATGGACCACATCATAAATATTAGGCTGCTGCTCTATCTGCGCAAAAGCTTCACAAATAGGCATTCCTGAAATCATCATCACATGTGGAATTAGCTAAACTGAACCGCATCAAATTGAATAATGGATCAATGAATTTACAAACCTAAACATAAAATGAGACAACCTATTTGACCTAATCGGTAAGTTAAACGAAAAAAAAAACAAACAAATGGAATAAATATAAGTTTACCTAGAGTAAAAGGACCGATTCCTACACCAGGGCGGAGATCGAGAACAATAGAACCCATGGCAGTGCCTTCGCAGCGGCGTCTTGGTCTCTGCATCGTTTCGTTGTTGAATCGGGGGATTGTGACTTTTTTAAAAGTCTTAGATACGATGGAGATAGATAGCTTTAAGTAGAAGGAGAGGCAAGCTGACAACGATGAGGCAAAGGCGAATTAATGGATGGTATCTGGTTTATGCAATTTTGGCACCCACCGCACGGAAACGTCGTGGTTATTTTTTATTTTAAAGGAGTTTCGGAAGTGAATTTGATGATTTCGAGGTTAGGTTGATACAAAAAAGAAATTTAGAATTATCTATTGACTAATTTGTCCTCAATAATGGCGGGTCGGGTTCTGGATAAGGGAGCCCTTTTGTTCCGGTTTTCTAGAGGCAGCAAAGTACGAAGCCCATTTTTAGCTTCGTTTCATTTGCTTTTGTGTTCGTCTAATTAATTAAAAATATTAAAGTGTAAAATCAAATCAGTGTTTTTTTAGGGCAACTTTCATATATAACAGGCACAAAATTTAAATTTGTATGTTATAGTAAAGTTTGTATAATTGTGATTCATAGCAAATATATGTATATTCGCTATACATATACACAAAAAGCAATTATATAATTCGTTGGTTCCTCTTCAAATTTGATTTGTATAATTTCGCTGGCAGGATATTTGTATTAATTGTTATTAGCCTCTCATTTGTATAAATCGTTGTTAGCCTCTCAATTCAATTGTATGTGTTTGTATATCTGTATAAAATTTGAATTTGTATACAATTGAACCAAATTGTATAAAACGAGAAAGAAAAAAAAACTTGTACAATTTGAATTTGTATAAAACGAGAAAGAGAGAAAGGCAAAAGAGACTTAGGCAGTGAATATACAATTGAATCAAATTTTACAAAAAGAGAAATTATATACAATTTGAATTTGTATAAAATGAGAAAGAGAGAAAGGCATTAGAAACTTGGGCATGAAAATATTTATATTGTATAATTATAAGTGTATAGGATGGAGATATATGTATTTACATATGTATATACAATTTTCTCTCGCTTTATACAAATAGAAACACAATTTATACAATTTTATTGTATAAAGCGAGAGATGCGAGCGACAGGAAGCGAGCGAGAGGGAGAGAGTGGCGAGCGAGAATATGAGGGAGAGAGGGACAAACAGTTTGCTATAAAAATACAAATAAATCAAACGATAGCAACTGTATTTATTTTACATTATTAGTTTGTCATTCTATACAATTATCTTTTTTTTTTTATCGTTAGATTGTCTCACGTGTGATTCTTATTTTGTTATTTTTTTACAAATACTACCATTTGTTTTGGAAGTAATAGTAACCCATTGTTTCCATGCAATTATTTAAGATAATAAATGTCCAATTATTGTGTTTTTTCTTCTACCAAATAAGATTTTTATTTCAATATTCACTTTCAAATGTTTTGGCCTACAACTTTCTTCCTCTAACCCTGTTCGTGAAAGTACATTGAATGTGCTATTATTATTGAAGAACGAACTATTTAATTTAATCATGAAAATCCTATCATTTTGCTAGTGAGATTTTAATTTAAAACTATACACATATCCGTTTAAATAATTATTAGAACGGATAATTATTGAGCTAGTTGATACTTTTTTGGATAAGTTTAAAAGTAATCCATTGAAGGACTTCTTAATATTTGAAAATTCCCTCTTATTACTTCAAAAATTCGAATATTACCACTATAATTAATTTTGAGCTTCACATAATGTGTCGACTTTACATGGGCCCAAGCTAACAGCAATCAAGCACCAAACCCAGCTACACTCGATTCATCGAATGAGCCCAATACAGTGTACTCGCACAACCCGTAAAATTGACCCGCTCAATCCTTTATGTTTGAGCAAATAATTACTTGTTTACTGTTTAATATATTACCTGGATATGTTTTGATCCGTTTAATTTAGCTCATTTTAAAATTAGGCTGGTATTTTATTCAGACTGGCTCGTGAAAATTTTGTTTGAATTATTTTTCAAAAGTTTTTTTTTTCATTTGATATATTTTTATAGTCATTATTTAAACAAAGAGTTCTAATAGATACTCAAACAAACTATAAGAAAATTAACTTTGAATTTAGAATAAGAATTGTGTCATGAACCAATTTTTAGTTCATTTCAACTCACTTCATCCCAAATAACATTTATACATGTCAACTCATTCATTTATTAACTCTGTTGGATTAGCATTTTATTATTATTATTATTATTATTATTATTATTATTATTATTATTATTATTATATGAAGAGAATGAGCTTCAAGAGAATGATTCGGGGTTTTTGCAGAGTGGAACCATGCAGTATCAAACACGAGATAAATTTCAAGGTCTTTTTTAAATAAGTCAATTCATTTGGAACCCTGTAGATCCACTCTTTTAATAATTATTATATATTAAAATAGTGTTAGTGGACATTTTACATTGCAACTATCAATGCCCATTATTTTTCTTGTTACAGAAACAAACGTTCCTGTGAACGTTGGACAGCATGATCATCTCAATGACATTAGTTACCCCTTTCATTATCTCATTCTTTATTCCTCTATTATTCTTTGTAATCTATGTAACTCCTAAGGTCATTATCTTCACTATTTACTATACCATTATCTTCACATTCATTGCTAGGAAGACTTCTTGTAGTATAAATAGTGATGGTCTTCATTTGGTTTGAAACACACAACACAAAAGAAAATATAGAGTGCATAAAGTTTGTCTAAAAGAGAGTTCTTATTAGTTGAAGGGACGTGTTTCTTTTGTGGAGCTTTGGACTCAACTTTTGTTGTTGAGTTATATTTTGTGAAGGATGTTATATCCTGGAGGGGACAAGTCAAAGATGACTACTGCTGGACCGGTGAAAACGTTTGCTGCAGTGGGCTTGAATCTCCTTAAAGAGAGCGAGATATCCGCGCCTCAAACTGAAGAGATTTTATTTCTTCATTTCATTTTCACTTGTAATCTTGTAATTTTTTTTTATCTTGTAAATTTTCACTAACAAACACAATTTATTTAAATAAAATTCAATTCAACCCGCTATTTAACACTCGTACATTACATCATAGATTAAATCAAATCCTCAACGGTTTCGATTTATTTATTTTAGTTGTTTTGTTAGGTAAATCACTAAATTAGAAGTCTATGGTAATGAAGGTATTATAAGGATTGTGGGAATGAACTTTATTTTGCCTATAGCACAATTCTTAAATATGACCGTTATGGAGGCAAAAATTGTTAATAATTTTGTCCTGATATTATTTTTTATTACTTGTTAATTTACTTTTCTCTGAGAAATATAAATATACTATCTAATTGATTCTACTCTTTCTTAAAGAAATATAGGAAAGGTTTTGATTTCTGAAAATTGAAGATCACAAAATAATCAATATGATACTCTTTATCACAAAGAAAATATTCTCCAAGTCATATTTTTTATCAAAGTATAATTATGATAGAATTTATAGTAAGAAGATCATATCTCAATTATATTGACTGAAATAATGTTTGACTTTTTGTTGTCATTCTATTCATCTCAAATAGATATTGATTTAATTATGGTCGTCATAGAAGGTGAGAATGGTCAAGGAGCAAATATATCAAATCTTGGATCAGATGTATTTTTATAGTGCAATTGTAACACGACATGTATACACTTTCTTCACAATATATTGATGATTACAATTAACTTTTATTATAGTTAATGGTTCTTTTTTTTTTAATTAGATGTCTGATATTCATATTAGAGTTCAACTAATTTAAATTCATATTAAATAGAAATTTATTTAGAAATTACATTCTCTGTTAATTGATTTTTTCATAACGAAGTTTAAAACCGAAATCTCTAAAATAGCAAACATATTGTTAGTGCCTTAGTGGTGTCTGTGAAATTCCATCTTCTTACGAAACGAGATGGAACATTTTTTATCCTTCATAGCTTCTCATTTTTAATTACTAATACTAAAATAGAATGTACACTTGGCTCGGCCAAAAATAAATTATTAAGGCTTAATCAATTAATGATTGTTACTAAATACTTCCTCGGCTTCTTTCTTAATTATTATTATTATTGTATATACATATTTTGCTTGATCCAACAAAGTTCTATTTAAAGTATTCGCCACTTCAGAAAATTAAATATTTAAAATTATATATATATTTTTCTGTATTGATATAAAAAATAACACCTTAAATATTAATCAAAATTTATATTATTCCACTTTTTTAAAAAAATAAAACTAATATATTTTAACACTCATAGAATAACTATGTTTTTAAACATATATATTATCTATTAGCCATTAGGTGAAATGAAATGCAATGCATGCAAAACTAATAAATTCGTCATCTTCCGTATATATGATAAAAGTAAAAATAACACACAACAAACAAAACAAAAAGAAACACAACGTAAGGACCAAAAAATAAGGACACAAATGTGTTTGTTTTTTTCCTTTTTCTTTTTGTAAATGAAATGAAATATTTCCAAGATTAGGCAAAAAGAGCAAAAAAAGAAAAGAATATATAAACTATTCTTCACCGCCATGTGTAATGCTAACTTACACGTTTCTTAAATCTATTAGAGCAAAAATCTTTACTTGACGTCTTGGATTGGTCTGCAATAAACTGAGTGATTTCCCTTTGGGAAATTACACGTGATATCATTTATATTTGTTTTATGATTATAATATCATTTAATTTCGTTTTCAAAAAATATATATTTGACATAAAAAAATATATTATTTTTCTCCTATAAGGTGTCATGTTATATTTTTTATCTTTTATTATTAAAAAAATATAATTTAAACCTATTTAAACGTTAGGTTATGTTTTTTTAAAAATATATTATTTCTATTTATGTTTTTTGAAAATGTTTTGTTTTTTAGATATATAAAGATAAATTTTAAAAATGAATGAAAGAAAAGTACCTCATTTCTACGACTAACTACTAATTGACTGTTTTAACTATTTTTTAAAAATAAGTTTTTTTAATTTTTCAATGATAATTATTACATTTTTTACTATAAGTTTTTAATTAGTTTTAAAATAATAATTATAATTTTTTTATGGTGCACTTTTTCTTCTCATATTTAGATAGAAATTTCTACATTCTATTTTGTTGGAGCGTTTCCTAAAATCACTGAAAGTGTGATAAATATAAATAGACATTACAATTTTTTTAATAAAATAATTCAATTTTCAGTTTTCATTTTTTAACCTTAAAAATTGATATTTGAAGCATTTAAAAATCTTTCATCTTTTTTTTCCGTAATAGTCATTATTGTTTTAATAAAAAAAAATAGTTCAATTTCATTTTTTTCCTTTAAAATTGAAATTAGAGGCATTTAAAAATCATCTATTTTTTACCGTTATAGGTTTTTTTGACAAAAACTTTTATTTTCTATTTAAAATAACTATATTAAAATTCTTGTTTTTTAAAATTGTATTTTTAGAGCATATTAAATGCTTTTTGAAAAATTAAAATTCTTGAATATTTGTGGTGCTGACATGTGACACTTTTTACTCCTATTATATATAGATAGATTTTTTTAAAAAAAAATAGATAAACCCACATATTATATCCAACAAAAAAAATTACATTAAAAAGTGTAATAGGTTCTTCAAGAAAATACGTGGGTTCCTTTGATTCTTCAAAAGAATTAGAAAAATATTAATAATAAATTAAAAAATGTGATATGACACCCTAGTAGAAGAGAAATAATGTACTTTTTTATGTCAAATATATTTTTTAAAAAATAGGCAAAGTTAGATAATATTATAATCCTAAGTGATATTCCTAAATAATTTTCCTAACGACTATCTATGAAAATTACTCACAATTAACTTGGAAAATTAGTTAATTAATGGTGGCCAACACACAGCAACTGTCCTAAGTGGACGCATCATCATTAATTAATCCACTACTTGTTCGATTTTATTTTATTTTGTTTTTTAAAAAATCAACTAATTGTTCGCCTCAATAAAGCTCTAATATATTTTCCCCAACAAAATCTCATTTTACACCTTTATTCTTCGGTAACAATTAATATAATCACACTCGTCGACATTAAATACTATTCTGAGTCCATCCTCTTTACTTAAATGGTAATACAATAACGTTATCTTTATTATTTCTTAAATTAAAATATATGTCAAGTTAATAGTGGATAAATATTATTGGACGGAGATTAAAAAAATTAAAAGAAGAGGAAAACCCATATCCTTGTTTCCACAGCAATGGTCCAAAAATCACAATTTTGAGTTACATTAACTACATAAAAGATCAATCATCATTAAAAAAAAAGTTTCAAACAACAAAATTGCTTCAAAGAAAATTATTCTAGATGTAGCATAGACTTATATTGTGGAAGATGAAAAGTGTCATTTAATTTATTTTAAACTCAAAATATGGCTATTCCACTGGTTTAAATTACTATATAACTCCTTAAATTATAATACTTTCGCATGAAATAAAACAAAAAAAATATTTTAATTACCCTCTTCATTATTTATTAAATACCACTTTGCAAGTAGCTTTAGTAAATGCTTTTCCATGCGAGGCCATCTTCACTTAATTTTTATCCAACTTTGCGACTACGTAACTTATGATATGCCATTATATCTGATTGTGACTGCTCAAATGACAAATACAACGAGGGTCCAATGTAACAAATACAATTACAAAAACTTACCATTGAACGTAGTAAAAAATAAAAACTAAAAACAATAGAAATTATACGTTATAACAAACTATTGATTCAAAATAAATTTTATAATTACAGTTTAATTTCCTTTAATTTATATGCAATTCGCAATAAATATTTTGTCATTCGCTTTTCTCCCCCCTCTCTGGAATCTCGCTCGTCACTCTCCTTTTTTTTTTTTTTAATTTTCTCTTGTTTGCCTCTTTCACTTTTTACAACACAACTGTATAATTTGTATTTGTGTTTATATAAAGCGAGAGAGACTGTATGTACAAATATAAATACGTATTCTCATGCCAGTTCTCTTTTGTATTTGTCTCTCCCTGGTTTTATACAAACACCAATTATATAAAAGACAATGTATGATTTGTGTTTGTATAAAGCGAGAGGAAGATTTAATATACAGAAACAAATATTTTAACTCGATTGAATTTTATACAAATCCACTCTCTGCCATCTCTCGCTCGCCTCTCTCCTCTTTCTCCCATTATCACTCGCTACTCTAGCTTAACACAAAGAACAAATGCATATACATATAGAAACACAATTCTCAGACAAATTACTGTAAAATTTTGTATAAATCGCTGCGATTTATACAAATTAAATACTCCATAATAAATATAATTTGATTATGAAGCGCAAATGATAAAACTAAGTATTAGTATGATTTTTATGTTTGCTTACTTATATTGTATATATATATAAAAATATATATATATATATAACAAGTGCATGTTGTGCAGCTGTCTTGTGTAAAAGTTAATTTTTTGACAATAAAATTATGTTGTCATTGTACAAAAAAAATAAATATATATATATATACATAACAAGTGCATGTTGTGCAGCTGTCTTGTGTAAAAGTTAATTTTTTTGACAATAAAATTATGTTGTCATTGTACAAACACAGGGAATATAAAAAGTGATGAAAAATGTTGTTAGTCAAAAGGCCTTTTAAGATGATGGGGGTATAGTATACTATAGGTATCAAACAGTCCTTGTGCCAGCTAAGCCAACCAAAATCAACATATATTATAATTGATGAGTTAATTTTTAATATGGTCATTCAACTATTAATAAATTTATTTTTTAATTATATAGAATCATTTGATTATTCAGAAAGTATCACTAAAATTATTTTTGAATTTTTCTTTCCCGTAAAATCATTCATGTCATGCAAAAATCTCTCCCCTTAATAGATTCATGCCATGTGATGTTATTTTTTTTTTCTGTAGGACAAGACCTGGTCTAAATTTAAGATTTCTACAAAATAAAATAAAATGTGGCCATCTAAATATTTTTAGCATATCAATGAAAAATGTTAATTACGTAAAAAAAAACAACTGATGATTCGTTGGTAACTTTAACCTGATAGGAAAGAGAACTACATTTTTAAGACAAAAAAGGCAACTTGCATTTATATGCATCACATCACATATATCAGCGTGAGGTTTTAAGCTAGAGTTTGACCATAGATTTCTAAAATATTCTTGGCAAATATTATTTGAGTGAAAATTTGAGTGAAATTTCACCATGTGTTTGGTCATAGGATTTGTGAAGTATATTTCACTTTTTTAGAAAAATATGATTTATATCCATAAGTTTTAGAACTATCAAAACTAACTATAGATTTGTATTACAAGTCACTTGGATGTTCGTTACGATAATAACAAATAGTGTCCATGATACTAGAGCAATGCAATAATTTGGAGTGAGTGCAACAAACATCATTATATACATCGTGAAGTATACAAAGTGCATGACTTTGTTACCTTGAGCCAATTTTTCATCATTTTCATCAACAATCAAATCATTACTTAATATTCAGTAAATGTTTCATCGCTATTTTGGTGTTCCACGTAAAAAAAAATATGTAATACAACGCAAGCAATTACTATAGAGGGTATTTTTGTAAAAGATAAAAATTTGGGGTAAAAATTTAATTTTTAAAAAATCCCAAATAATGAGATTTGGCCCAAATACTAGTACAAACTAGTATTTGGGAATTTGGGGATATTTGCCAAATAATGACAAATTGTATGGACAAATATTATTTGCCAAATTTTTTCCAAATATTATTTGGAAAATCTTATAGCCAAACGGGCCCTAAGACTCATGTTAACTAATTATTATTTTATTAATTTTAACAACACAACTTCATTTGTATTCATTTTTATGCTATCATTTAAATAGATGAATTATTTAATTTGTAGGGATATAAAAGTCCTCCACATGCAAAATTAAGAAGAATCTTTATTTTTCTATACTTTGATTTATTAGTAACGTTCATAGTGAAAATTATTATCGTTAGAGTAATAAGATTTTATTTCAAAACGCTTTAGGATTTGAATTGATAAATACTTAAATCCAAACGGCTAAATTTAATATTTTTATACTCAAAATTAATTTAAATTTTATCTTACATGGCATGAAAAATAAGAAATTAATCTAAACGATATACTAATTTATAAAATTATAGAGAAAAAATGTTTCTCTTCTTTTTAGGATATAAAGTTATAATTAAATTATATTATAAGAAAAAAACTTAAGATCAACTTTATTAAATTCTTCACCATATTTAAATAACTATTTAAGGAAGAAACATTCAAAAGTAACTCAAATGAAATCCTTTTAATCTAAGATGACTTTGTAGGATTTTGTTTTTAGGAAATAAGAATTCAAAAGTGCTTTTAAGGAATTTATTTAGAATATTTGAACGACATTATAGGAAAAGAATTTAAGAATGACCGAATTAAACCATCACAATATTTAATAAAATCTTTTTATAAATTAATAGACCATAATTCTAATATGACTAAAAAAAGACAATTGTTTAAAACACCAAAAAAAAAAAAAAGTAAAAAAAAGTTAGAAAGCAAGTCACGTGTTATTTAGAGAGTGGAGAAAAACTGTGAATCCAGTCATTTAAAAAAGACTCCAAACAATTTTAGTAGCAGTATAAAAACAATCCCACATGAGCCGCGTTTGACGCTTTACCATGTGTCTTAATTGACAAGTCCTTTTTTTGTTTCGTCGAAAGGTTAATACACAAAACATTTTTTCAATTTTACAGACTGACCAAACGTGACCTCTTTCTCTCTTCCTAATCTTTCTCATTTTCGTCTAAGATTTTTCTTTGTTTCTTCAAACGACGACGTTTAACTCCATGATCAACTCGATTAGGTAGTCTAGGGTTTTGATACGAGCTCAAATTCTCTATGGATGGTGGTGTGAATTCTAGCTCAGAGCAAGCACATAATCAAAGGCTAGATGAAGGTACAGCAACATCTATGGAGTTACAGAGGTTGGAAGAGTGTAGTTCTGTACATTATAGGGAAGGTTCTCAGTTGGTCGGAGTTTCGTCTTCGGTCGCCGGAGATGGAGGTGTTTCGGCTACGGTAGCTGTAGATGTTAGGTATTCAGCTGCAAACGTGATCGATAACCGGAAGCGAGGGAGGTCACCTCGTAACCTGATGGTGAAACCTCCGGTGCCAAAGAAACCGCGAGTAGAGGATGAAGATGTTTGCTTCATATGTTTTGATGGTGGTTCTCTTGTTCTTTGCGATCGCAAGTGAGTGAGGCTCGTTTTTATCAGTTCTCATACTCTACTTTCCGTTTTTAAGTGTTCTAATGCTTTTCCACATTGTGACATTACTTCATTTTGAGCTAAAAATGTTGATAAAAAAGTACTAGTGTTTCAGAAATGATCGTGCTCTTTGTTTGATAAGCGTAATTGTGTTACAAATTGTTTCTTTATTGGATAGGGGGTGTCCAAAGGCATATCATCCAGCTTGTATTAAGCGGGATGAGGCATTTTTTCGCTCCAAGGCTAAATGGAACTGTGGTATGTTTTCTCCTACTTCATTATGCACATGAAGAATCTATTCAGTTCGTGTAGTTCTTTAATGCTATAGTTTTTTTTAAATCATTATTATTATTATTAGTTTATTCTCATAATGGGATAATTTAAGTGCCGAAATTATTTTGGCAAGAGCTAAGAGAGAACTAAATGACATTCTATTTAAGTAGAGAGAAATAAGGATAGTAATTTTTGCATAGGTTCTCTATTTGCAAATTCACTTTAATTTTATCTATAAAAAAAGAGTAGTAGATGATTGAGCGTGACACATTAAGGCTGAAAGTCTTGCATGGCATAATTCATGTTGTTACATTGTAGAAGCATCTTCTATAAATGCAATGACAGCCTTAACTCATACTTCTCGAATGAGTCTTGAATGTAGGAAAGGTTTCAACTGTATTGAAACATAGTATTGTGCCTGCATGATCAGAATTTGGATGGTCATGTATATTACTTTACAGAATGCTTTGCATTATCATTTCAATTCCCAAGATAAAAGGAATGAGGGGAAGAATCAGTGAGGTGTGTGTTCTAAAGTGAAAACCTTAATATCTTGCCTGAATAACAAATCTAGGTATTGGCTTGAAGAACAGAAACATCTCTGGATGCTTTTCTTTTTCACAATCCTTTCTCGAGATAATATGAAGTCCTAGACATGGATTCTTACTAGCCTTTATTAAACCTTTTAAAATTTAAACTGTGATCTCGTAATATAGTGATTTTCAAAATGAAAATCCCAGTACGGGCTGTCAATACTACGTGGATCTTCTGTCTTTTATTGTGTTGTCTCATGTATCTTTCTGTTGTTTTCATAGTCTACTTTTTAAACTTTTATGGAGTACCCACATTGTGTCTTCTGCATTCTGTTGTCTTGACTTGTGCATCTTTTTGTCATTTTCAGTCTTCTCCAATTTTGTATGGACTCTAGTCTTTTTTACAAGTTTTTATATCATATATAGTGTATTTATTGCCTTTTATCGTCTTGACTCGTGTATCTCTTTGTCGTATTCATTAGTCTTCCTCTGAGTTTGTATGGAGTACATAGTTGTATCTTTTTACTATTTTATCATCACTTATGTATGCATTGTCTTCTTCAAAGTCTTTAATCCAAGTTTGAATGGGTTGCATATTTCTAACATGTCTGAAATGATTGCTACTTCCACAAACTTTCTAGGGTATCTGCAGACAATCTTTCACACCATGTGTGGGAATTTCCTTATATTACTAGTAAACAAGTCCATATGATTGTTAATAACTTCTCTCTCTCCCTCTCTCAATTTTTCCTTTTCCCCCTTACATTGCACATATTTCATCAAGAGCATCTGAAAAATCTGTTTCCTTTGGGGTTTTAGTCCTTTTCCTATAGAGAAGAAAGGTCGTGATTGTTCTAATTAACAGGAGGCTCAAGCAATTGGAATAGAATACAACATCACAAAAGATAGTATGGTAATGTGGCTAAGCTGGGAGCTTCTTGAAAAAACCTTATTTATGTTGCTTAGAAAACCTTGTTGCTAAAACCAACTTTTGGTATTTATTTATGTACTGGTTGAGTGATGCTTCAAGTAATGTAATTATTATCTTAAAAACATATCTAGTTTATCATAGTTGATATATTCAAGGACATTTGAGGAGCTTTGTGATATCCTGGGAATCTATGTCCACAGAAGGTTTGAACAACAAAAAGAACTGAAAAATCAACTAGAACTTGTCGAAGTAATCATCAACGTCAAAGTAGAATCCCCTTCCGGAAGATGGGTGGAGTTTGTGGAGAATATTTTCTTGTTGTAGATTCTTTACCGTTTGGTATATTACTTGTATCTGATCAGGCCTTTGGTCATTTTTATGAATGATGCTATGTACAATTACTTCATTAAAAAAAAGAGCAGAATCCACTTCCATGGTTGGTACCTGAGACTGTTAATGCATAATAGGTTTGGTTTTATTTTGCACTTAGTACTTTTCTCTTGAACTGCAAAGATCTGGTTCTATTTTCTATATGAAGCATGTCCTCTACATCATTGGCCCCAGAATGATACAGCACACTGATATTACTTTTTTTTCCCCTTTTTAGGTTGGCATATTTGTAGTGTGTGTCAAAAAGCTTCCCACTACCTGTGCTATACTTGTACCTATTCATTGTGCAAGGCATGCACAAGAAATTCTGATTACTTGTGTGTTAGAGGAAACAAAGGCTTTTGCTCGACGTGCATGAAAACTATCATGCTGATTGAGAACAAAGACCAAGCAGATAAGGAAATGGTATGTGTAATACTTTAATGTACTGTAAGATCTCACAAAATATGTTTCCTTATCAGTCTAACTGCGAATAATACAATTTGTTCTCCAAGTGATATTATCATGGCTTTCCAGATAAAAGACTGCCATATTTAATTTTATCATTCCGTACTTCTCTTTTCTTTTATCTCCATAAAGTAATCTTGGGTTAAGTTTTGATTTACCTAAAACCTAACAGGTTCAGGTAGATTTTGATGACAAAACTAGCTGGGAGTATCTTTTCAAGGTTTATTGGGTAATCCTAAAGGAAAATCTATCATTAACACTTGATGAACTTCTTCAAGCTAAAAATCCATGGAAAGAATTAAATGCAGTACACGGTAAGCGGCCGCTACTGCCTTACGGTCATTATGTTGCAAATAATGGCAAAGGTATATCGGGCAAGGCTTTTGACCATTTAGAGCTGAAGAAACCCTCAGCGCTGTTAGAGCTATCTAATAAGGATCCTCCAACCACTGAAAGCCGAACAACTGCAGAGTCTGATAACCCGAGCATTTTCAGTTCTTCTCCTCAGTCAGAACTAACAAAGCCTGCTGTAGAGCTAGAGCTCCAGAATGGACATTGTTTGAGGACAAAACAGGGAAGCACTGCTATGCAGACATCAGTGAATGGATGCAGGGAGTGGGCGTCAAAGGAGCTTTTGGATTTTGTTGCACATATGAAGGATGGTGAAACTTCTGCTATATCTCAGTTTGATGTCCAGACACTTTTGCTCGACTATATTAAGAAAAATAATCTTCGAGATCCTCGGCGGAAGAGTCAAATAATTTGTGATTCAAGACTCAAAAGCCTTTTTGGTAAGACATGTGTTGGCCACATAGAAATGCTGAAGCTTCTCGAGTTTCACTTTCTAATAAAGGAGGACTCAGATAAGAGTGCTTTTATACCAGCTGGGATTGTTGGAATTGTGTCTAGCCATGTAGAACTTGATGATAGCAATGAAACATCTTCATCGAAAAAACGTAAGAGTCGTAAAAATGGTGAAGTCAAAATGACCCAGATTAATCTTGACGAATTTGCTGCAATTGATGCTCACAATATAAATTTCTTATATTTGCGGCGTGATTTGATGGAAAATCTCACTGAAGACGTGGAGAAGTTCCATGACAGAGTTACTGGATCAGTTGTCCGCATAAGAATACCTGGTAATGATCAGAAACAGGAAATTTACAGGCTTGTCCATGTTGTAGGTAAAAATTGATCATAAAGCTTTTGTTGACACAGTGATGCAATATAATGTTGTTCTTGTTTGTGGGGCTTATAGTACTTTTTAATGCAGGTACATGCAAGACATCTGAATCATATAAGATCAGAGATAAGACGGTTGACGTACAACTTGAAGTATTGAACTTAGACAAGAAAGAAACCATATCTATTGATTCTATTTCAAATCAAGAATTCTGTGAGGTAATTTAGACAGCATGTTTTACTTCTCCATCCATTTTGGAAATTGCTTCCTCTTACTCTCGCACTTGTTAAAGAAATCTTGCTCACCAGTCGATATTGCGGCAGATAAGGTGATATTCATCTTTACTATTCTGTGTTGTATCTCAGTCTTTTCTGACTCGTTTCTTAGGCTGTTCATTTTCACATTTGCCATATTGTTACTTTTAAGTAATGCCAGCACAAACAGCTGCTGTATTGGAATTTATATAGAGGAAATATATACCACCTAAGCTGAGGCTGAAGAATCATTTAGTTCACAGAGACACGAGCAAACTTGACATGTCACTGTAGTTTTAGTCCATTTAGCATGAATATGATACACGATTTTAGATGAGCTCGTATTACTGGGGAAGTTAGGACGTCATTTTTTGGAAATCGTGAGTAGGTTTGAGCAATTTTTATATGACTTCTGGTTCTACGTAGTAGGGGTATGATTGTAAATATGGAGTAAGTTTTTCAAGTGTAGCTTGCATTAATAAAGTAGTTAAAAGTGATCCTAAAAGTAGTAAACTTGGAATGTATAGATTAAGTGGGTTTATTAGTTGCATCAAGGGGATGAGGGTTGGGTTGGTGGTGGTTGTATTGGTGGTTTGGTACGAAGATGAATCAGCCTGTTGTTATCACTTACTTTCTTACCCATTGCAAGCTGTTTGTCTGGTACTGACATATGTATTGTGTGTAAAGAAAGAATATATATGCATAGAGGGGGTGATTGCTAGGTTCGAGATGGTTGTATTGATGGATTTTCAAAATCAGCTACTTGTTATCTCTTCTTCTCATTGGAAACAGTCTGTTTGGCACGGCAGAGGCCATAGTATGGTACCATTTTGGTGGTTTTTGGTATCACATGCACCATTATTATGCTGTCTTCTCCTATCTTGTGCTGTTCTACAACCGGGGAAAGGTCTTTCACTTTCTTGCTCTATATTAAATCTAGTCAATTAGTATGGGGTCATGAGAATCTTTTGATATGAAATAAATTATTGCACGCATCTATGAGGATAGTGGCATGGCCAAACATTGCCCATGAGCGAATTAGCACCTTGTTTATTTTGGCTCTGGAAGGTGTAGATATTGCTCATTTAACCTTGAACTTTTTGCTGAAGTGGCCTATACGAAGGAAATCTGTTTGTATTTGTTTTGTTTTATCTTGTCTCGTTTCTTTTTGTCATCTGTAACTTCACAGTGAGTGACAAGCTAAATTTACTTGTTAGCTGCTGACTATGAATTTCAGGTGCATTATTGGAAAAGCTTATTTCACATTATTGCATGTATGCTTACAACTATATGTGTTAAAATTTTTACCAACTTGCTCTTCTACCAATACAAAGTTCCCACTTCTAGTTTCCCAAGCCCTTCTACATCGAAGATGCTCTTTTCAAAGGTTTTGGTTTCAAGCCATTTCAGCATGATTTTGTGGGCTTTTTAAGTGATTGCTTAAATTTGGCGTTTCAGGATGAATGCCGAAGATTACGTCAGAGTATAAAATGCGGGCTTGTGAAAAGGCTTACTGTAGTAAGTGCCTGAGTATTGTAAATTTTTCTATGATAAGTTAAAATTTCTAACTTGATGAGATTTAATTGTAGGGTGAGATACAGAAGAAAGCTATGGAACTCCGGGCAGTAAAACTCAATGATGTATGTCAATTGCTTAGTGTTCAGTTCTTCTAATTGTAACCTTGCATGTATATCATTCAAAGTAATTTACTGTTGGTTCCTTTAAACTTGCGTCACCGAACTCAAATCTTTCAACAGTTATTCTGTATTTGTGTGTCCTGTCCTATTTTCTTTCAGTTCAGTAATATCGCATAATGGACATTTTTACAAATTCATGGGAGGTGCCTGTGGGGCTTCTTCTGTGGGAATAAATGAAAAAATGGAGAACTAACTCAATATTTTTGATAATCTCTTTCTTGGAACTGGTGAGCACATTATCTGCTGGTATACATAAGGTGGTACCACCTCACAACGCGTTACTCCTTGTGGAATGGGTAGCTCATTATTTCTTTATAAAGTGGACTGGTAGTCCGAAGTTGAGGGTCCCAGTTCCTAATTTTGTTATTTTCGCCTCATGAAAATAAGAAAGCTTGCAGAAAGCCCTGTTACTCATGACTTGGTATACTCTTAACTTGGGGTGGTTGGAAAAGCAGAAGACGGTTATCTAACTTAGTTGGAAGATTAACTTTTCATTAAGTGCACTCTGCCCTCACCCCCACCCCAAAAGAAAAAGGAGATTAATTGCGGTGAGATGGTAACTGATCATGCATTGTAGTGTGCTCTCCATAAGTAATACTGTTCTTTCTCAGAACATCACAAAATGTTATAGCTATTTTTCATGGTACTGTTACATATTTGCATTAAAGATATTTTGTATGGTGTTTTGATGTGTTTGTGTTTATTTATTTTAAAATACAGTCTCTGGAAGCGGAGATATTTCGCCTAAATAATCTTCGTGATAGAGCAAGTGAGAAAGGGCACAAGAAAGAATATCCTTTGTTGAGGCAATATACGTTAATAGTTCTTTACATGCCAGATTCAGATTTCATGCCTCAATTGAAAATGCTGAGTCACCTTTTGATATTTATGAATTGCATCATTTTCTGTATTCATTAATTGAAGAACATTGACCATGAGCATGAGGGCTTCCTTGACACTTCCACGCTCAGAGAATGTGTAGAGAAGTTAGAGCTTCTCAAGACACCTGAGGAGCGCCATCGGAGGCTACTGGAGATTCCAGAAGTGCATGCTGATCCAAAGATGAACCCAGATTATGAATCTGGAGGAGATGATGGAGAACACAAAAACAAGATAAAAGGTTTATATCATTTTGTTTCTAGTAACTCCACGGTGTTGCTAAATCCTTTTTCTTTTTTTTTGAGGGGGGGAAAGGGATGAGGAAGAAATAAAATGATTGCTTATTGCTGATGGAACATAATGCAGTTGAACATCCAGCACCAAGATGCACTAGATTTAGTAGAAGGAAACTTATATCTTCAGGGAGTCTAGGTAAGATGAAGACTGTACAATGATGTCCTTCAAAAGGTTGTTTAGCATCAGCGAACTAAAGATTTTTTTGTGTTTATCCAGTTAAAGAAGAGGGCTCTATCATGGCTCAATGTAGGATGAGTGGAAAAAGAGATGCTTGTGGAACTAATATCTCGGACAAGCAAGGAAATCAACTTACTGTTGAGCAGGCTGTGGATAGATCTGGATCTGAAACTTCAATTGCTAGTCTCCTTATGGCAAACACGTCATCCGTTATCAGTATTGAAACTGACAAATTGTGGCATTATCGGGACCCTGCTAAACGAATACAAGGACCATTTTCCGTGATGCAGTTGAGGAAATGGAATACATCAGGACTTTTTCCTCCTGATATGATGATATGGACAAATCATGAGCATGAAGACTCAGTACTTTTAACTAATGCACTAAAGGGGTTTTTCCATAAAGAATCTCAAGTGCATGATAAGACATCAAGCCAGTCACAGGAACCAACTAGCTTGGATAATAGAACTAGTGTTAGGTGGTCTGAGAGTGCTGGCTCAGGGGGAGAATGTGAAAAGAGAGAGGCACCTGGGCACCACCACAATGCAAATTACTGTTCAAACGGTAACACAAAGTTTACGAGGATGAAAGGATTGTCCCCTTCTTTTCCACGATGTGTGGAGTCGTTGAAGGGAAATAATTCTTGTTCTGACAAACCCCAACTGTTGAACTCCACTTCATCTAGTCAGCGGGAGGTGATTTTAGCTCTTCCACGTCAGGGAAAAGGACATGGAACTGATAAGTCTCGTTCTGTTGCAGATTATGGAACTCAGAATTCTCGTAAAAGCACATTGTGCCATGCACAATCTAACCGTCGGAATTTAGATCCATCTTCTGGTCAGAACCAGAAATCTTTTACAAGCAATAAATGTTCAATTAACCTGGATTCTGGATCTACTTTTGCTTCTGCTATCAAATCAAGTGATTTATTATTTGAACAGAAAGGAGAAATGAATCTTCCAGACCTAGCTAGTCCTACTCCAGAGACGAGCTATGGTGACCTTGAAGCTCAGGCTGCTGAGAAGCTGCTTTTGTTGAGTTCAGTTATTCCTGTTTGTGGTTCAGATGTGCATGATTTGCCAAGTCCTACCCCTATTTCAAACAGCGAAGCTCAAGGTGCACATGCAGCTGAAAATAAAGAATCTGGTCCATCAGATCTTCCTGACAGTGAAGCTCGAGGTGGGCATGCAGGTGAAAATAAAGAATCTGGTCTGTCCAGTCTTCCTATTCAGGAATCAGGCCAAAGGTGGAGTAGTGCTTCTAGTCCAGTGGTTGGTGGGCCCCAGCTTCATGAAATAGCTGATGAATGGGGTAGAAGTTCGCCAGCTGCAAAACCATCTACTGAAGAATGGGATTCTACTCTTGTTTCTGTTTCCTCACTGAAACCGGTTGACACTGTGAGTGATCGTGTTGCCACACCACCTTCAATTGCCAACCTGCTTACTGCAAAACCATCTACTGGAGAATGGGATTCTGGTCTTGTCTCCGTTTCCTCACTGAAACCAGCTGAAGCAGTGGGTGATCATGTTGTGACACCTGCTTCAAATGCCGACCAACTTAATCATACTTCCTCATCTCATCCAATGTCAAACTTCTTCGATGAACCTATTGAGTTCAGCACTTTGGCTGAGGAATCAGTGTCAGACCTTTTGGCTGAAGTTGATGCCATGGAGTCTCAAAATCAAAATGGTATGGGTTCTCCTACTTCTGGTATGAGGTGCGGTGAGGAGATGATATCTGGTTGCAAAACTGATTGCTTTAGCCCGATTGAGGAGCTGAGTCATACACATGATCCTGTAAGAAGTGATGACTTGAGCTCCACCGGAGATCTACTACTACCTTGCCAATCTAGTGTGACGGATGAAACAGTTGGTGCATCTCGAGCTGATGCTTTTGATCCATTAAGGAGGTCTGGCGGAAATTCATCTACGAGTAGTGAGGGAGAAACCAAGTCGGTTGATGTTTTGTTTTCTCAGGGGGACGTTAGGTGCGGTATCCCTGCACCTTGTACCACCGGTATACCTGCATCTTGTACCACGAGTCAACCTAGTGCATTTTCTGCAATTGGTAGGAGTACAGTATTTGAAGGTATGATGAATGGGCGTGGAGCAGCACCTGGAAAGCCGAGTCAGGGATATGCAAATGTTGGTTATGGAAGCAACATGGGAGGTGCATGGGGAAATTCACATATGAATCGAGGGGCGCCTTTCAGTGGTAACAATCCAGTGTGGGATAGCCAGCGTAGGTATGCAGGGGAAAGGTCTGGTGGTCCAAGAGACTGGGCTCTTCAAGGAGGAGAGTCTGGATTTGGTAGGGGTAGACCATCTTGGAACAGACAGCAGCCATATGGTGGTGGAGGATACTCTAGGCCTCCTCCCAAAGGTCAGCGAATTTGTAAATTTTATGAGAGTGGGCGTTGCAAGAAGGGGGCGGCCTGTGACTATCTACACCCCTAAATTGAAGGCAATTGCTTTCTTTTTGTATAATCAGAAAATTCTTTTTTGAGTAACAAATTGACATGTACCTAAAATGTTACCCCCTATAACTTAACTCAAAAAATATGGCAGATTGCAATTTTTTCCTCCGGAACCCCAGTGTGTTATGAGGATTTTGCCACATGTATAAGCTGCAGTAGTGAACTTGTAACAATTTTCTGCTTATTTAATGATTAAGCGTTACGGATTTAATTTGACGTTACAAACTTGAATGAGTAAATTCCAAGTCTTGTTTCTTTCTTAGAAGAAAAGGAGCCAGTAAATGTGATGGATAGTGCTACAAATTTGTTGCTACTATAGGGAGCAAATTTAGCCTATGCGAAGAAATTCTCAATAGTATATTTAATTGAAGTACTTAGTTAGGCCATTGAACTGCTTCGGATGGCTCAACACAAGTCAATGGATAGCAAGTAGTGATATCAGATATGGACAAGTGAATATACATATATTAAAATGGGTTAAGATGAATAATGTATAATTAGTTTTACACTAGCTTAAGCCTTAATTAGCGGATCGAAATTATAATACAGCTCAAATTTTTTTTTCATGTATTTGTTTGTTTTTATATTTTGTTTAACTACAAAGAAATTTCTTTATGTACAATACAAATTGACCTTAATTCTTTTAATGGAGAGACTTAGGTTTCACCAAAAATAATTTATCAATAAATATGTCTGAATTATATACATGTACGAAAATTTATTGAGTCATAATATTCGCTTTGCACATGTTTGAGTAGAATTTTATTGAGTCACAATATTCGCTTTGCACAAAGAGAGTACAATCCTTCTCAGGTTATACTTCATAATAACAATTTAACGTCATTTATTTAAAAATTTAATATTCAATAATTCTACATAAAAACCTAAAGTTCAAAAACCATAAATGTTTGCTAATCACTAGGTTCACTCCTCTGCGAAATGGTCTTTCCGAATTTTTTTTTTAAAAAAATTGCCGGCTTAAATTCTCGACTGTACTAGAAAAATCTAATAATAATAATAATAATAATAAATCACTAATCATCACTATACATAAGGTCTCATAGTATATCTTGGGTTTTCTTATTGAAAAAAAAAAAAGGACTACGTAAAAACAAAAGAAAATACACATCACTTGGGCCCTATCTTTACGCCAAGTGGCCAAAATAACATAAATCAGCCCTCAAGAGGAAAAGAGCTTTGGAAGTGAACATCAATGGTGAAACTGAAATACTGAATACTTTTTCATTTCATTGATAACTTGATACTTGAATGCTATTCCTCCATCTCACAGGAAAAAAAAAACTTGATAACTTGTTTTCTCTTGGAACAAAAACGATGTCGTCTTCAACATTGACGCCAATGCAAAGGTACGCTGCCGGAGCTCTGTTCGGTCTGGCTCTTCATCAGGCCCACATTCATCAGACTTGTCCGTTGGGCTTTCCGTCCGACGAGGAGGACCGTATTAGTAATGGTAGCAGTAATGATTCCGTCTCCGAAGACCCTCAACTTTGGGTTCACGAATCATCCGGCCTCCTCCGCCCAATTTTCAAGTTAATTCCCTTCTGCTTATCTTAATCTTCTGGTTTTCAATTAACATTATTATTTTAATTAGTTTTTATCAATTGACGACGTAGTTTATTCGAACATCATTCATTCAAGTTGTATGTTTGATTTGTGGTTGACAGATTTCTAGAGATTGATAAAAAAGCATGGTCTGGACTAGAGGAAACTGCTGGGTCTTCATCACCAAAGCATCACGTTGGAGCGGTTAGGTTTCTTATCAGCATTGAGTTTATGTTAAAACCATTAGAAAATTTACTGATAAGTGGCGTTAAATTATGGAGTTTATTTGGGAAATAATTTTCAGGATCATATTTCAGGGTTTGATTGGGTATAAAATTATGTGATATATGGTGATTATATAAAGTGGAAGACAGGGTATCGTGGTTGTGTTTAGGTTATGTTATATTTGTACTTATTGAACGAGTTAAGATATTTAGTTTCCGCCCAAATTGATGAGCGGCTTTACTCCTTTTGATAGATTGTTTTTTTCTTATGGAAAAGCATTTCAACTATTGAGGTAACTGAGCACTGGAATAGCATGCACACCCGAAGTTTAGTGTATTTCAGACAGGACTTTGTAGCTATCGGTGATAAAAGTTTCTAGTGGAAGTGAAAGGAGTTATCCTTTTCTTTTTAATATCTTCTGCTAATACCCTCGACGAGTATAATTCTATGCCCATTGCTGTTACTTATTTGACGCCATCATGACTGATATTGCATTAGTTTGACAGCTTCTAAGGTCACTATCTGTCTCTGAAGAAGGTGCTGAATCTTCTAAAGAAGCAGCAGACAAAGAACTTGATCTTGCAAAGGCCATTGATGCTATGGCATCAAGCATGGAGAGAACTTCCCATAATGTGTCCAAGAAAGAGAAGCAGAGTGAATATGAGCATAAATGTCGGGAGAAATTATCCCTTGCTGATACTCAATCTAGGTCCGAAGTGGAAAATACTACAAATGTTGAAAATCACCAAGAGAAAAGCAAGAAGCCATCTAGCATTGAGCAAGCCCATTTAGAGTCAGTTAGTGGATTTGATGAAAAACCTGTGGAGGAGGCATCGATACTTGAATACTCTAGGAAAGTTAATGTTCTCTATCAACTTTTCTCAGCATGTCTTGCTCAATCGTCTGAAGAGAGTAAAAAATATACACAAAGGAGGGGTTATGATGCACGACATCGCGTGGCTTTGCGGTTGCTAGCTACATGGTTTGATGTCAAATGGATCAAAGTGGTGTGTTCCTGCATCTACATCATATGTGATTTCTGCAATATTATTGTTCAATCATTTATTCTTGCTGTTGTCACGTCTGGAGTGTTTTTCTTTAATACTACTGCATATTCTTGTCCATACATACTAGATGTGATGCATGGAGAATTGAAGATTTCAAGTTTTACTAAAATGTTTTATAAGTTCTTCCTTGTGCATCATTTTAATACAAAACTCACCTCCAAAGTAGGAGACAAATGAGAAACACTTCCAACAAAGAGAGTATGTAAGAGACCCAATTAGTGATGTGAGCTCAATAAAATTATTCTTCCCAAAGGAAGTTGGATGGATAGGATGCCTTCTATTTGACATGTATAGTCATTACTCGTCCCACCTTTTCCTGTTTTTCTTCTTCTATGAAGGTAGTAAATTTAGTCAAATGATGGGGAAAACTCTGCATACAAGATGGATACCATGTAGAGATCTTTCAAAAACACAACAACATTTTTCTACAAAAAGCATCCAATTGTCTGTACCATAACCGGGTTATTGGAGGTGCTCCAAGATATACAGAAAAGTAACAAGATTCCTCTAATATATTTGAAAACTATTCCATTAAAAAAACCCAGTTACTTTCTTTCTATATCTTGCACGTGACTGCTAGATGTGGCATACTGCTACCTCCTATGCTATCCTTCTATTTCTTCTTCTGAGATTTCATGCTAGTAATCAAATCTTTACTAACCCTGCCATTACCATTAATTCTAAACATATTCTACACCTTACGATAAAGCTTGTGCACTGCCTGCCAATGAAGTAGTAGGTGGTTGACTTCCTCACTGCCTCTCTTACACATGAAGCACCATACAACAATTGCTTCTCAGGCCTGAACAAGTTAGGGTCGGCTATATTAATCCCCACTTCGTAATTTAAGCTCATTTCATATCATCATCATCATTAAAAAGGACAAATAAAAGTAGGACTATTCGAACACAACACCTTAAACATTTAGCATTTCATCCCTGATTCTTTATGTTCTTTCTATCATCTAAGTACAATAGTCAGAAATTATTAAAGGTGGAAATATTTTAGATGTCGCTAAATTTTAGTCTAAAATCTGCTTAATTTGTTGATGGGATTACCTTCGAAATTTTATCCATAAAAGTTATGGAAGGGTTCTAATAATTTAGCTTTATATCCTTTATGATTATCCTACAGAAGTGATAATCATCTTAAAAAGGCTATTGCAAGCATCTTTTTCTCGGCAGGTGATAAAGTTCACCTCCAACCAGAGCATGGGAGGCATCTGTTAGTTGAGAGCTGACACTTTAAATAATTGAGTGCTCTTCTCACCTTTGTGGAGTATGTTACTAGAAAATCATAGCTTACATGTTAATTCATTATGAGGATTTTGTTGGCCACACTTGTACCTTCACCTTGCTATAACTATGTAGTGGGCAATAGGGGCATGTCTAGTCCTTCCTTTCTGATTTTCTTTTGTGTAATTAGCTGTTTCAAATCTTTTTTATCTTTTGTTCCATTCTTCTTGTTTTATTTTTTGAGCAGTTACATTATCATTAGAAAAAGAAGAAAAATTGACATTAACTGTCGGTTCCATTTTTGGATGTCAATTTTTCTTTTTCTTTACCATAATATGACTGCAGAAGCAAGGACATGTTTTTTTCTCAATTTATTCAGGCAATCTTTTTCTTCTAGTCTAGGAAAACATTTTCTTCCTAAGAAAGGAGCCTGTTGTGGTGATGCAGAAATTTATGCCGCCTTATAGCATGGACCTTAACCTTGTACAAACAGTGAAAAAAGAAATTGTCTGCTGCAGGAAGCCATTGAAACCACGATTGCTTGTTCTGCAATGGCACTAAAAGAAGAAGAATTAAAGGAACAAAGCCGATCTCCTAAAAGCTCCTTGGCTAAGTGGAAACGAAGAGGTATAATAGGTGCAGCTGCAGTAACTGGAGGAACCTTGTTGGCAGTTACTGGTGGTAGGACATTCCAGACTTTCTTAAGTTTCTTAACTCAGGTCCTGACATGTTTAAGCAAACATTTTAGGAAACAGATTTCCTTGTCCTTGCGACAAGCCTTACAGAAAACAGATGTCTTCTCCTTATAGTCTTCATAAGATGCATAAAGAAGTTGGAATGTGATTGTGGGGAGTGCTCATAGGAGACGAAGTTGTTGTAATTTTGTTGCCTTTATTTTGTTCGTGAACAGGTTTAGCTGCTCCAGCAATAGCTGCTGGCTTTGGTGCTTTAGCCCCTACCTTGGGAACTCTTGTTCCTGTGATTGGAGCAAGTGGGTTTGCTGCCGTTGCTGGTGCGGCAGGAAGTGCTGCAGGGTCTGTTGCAGTAGCAGCTTCATTTGGAGGTAACCACATGTTTCATAGGATGTCTTGTTGCATCTCCTTTTTCATCATAATGGAGATAGGAGAGAGCAACTTGTGATTTTGCACTTCTCTTTTCCTTTGATAAGGTAATGTAATTTCCTCAACAGAAGTACCAAAAAGGTACCCAAAATTACAAAAAGATGGTGCTAGGAACACAATCACATCAGTAGCTCATACAATTCAAATAATAAAATGGATGATCTAAATCATTTGCGCAAGTGCTTTTGCACTTTTCAGGCAACAAGGTTTAGATTGATTTGTGGAATCTGAGCATCTTTAAAATTATCCAACAATTACTAAGGGTTGTCATCGATATTTTTGCTTATCCAGCTGCTGGAGCTGGACTCACAGGAAGTAAAATGGCCAGGAGAATGGGAGATGTTGATGAATTTGAGTTCAAGACTATAGGAGAGAACCATAACCAGGGTGTAAGTAATTAGCTTTTGTGTGTTCTACTTGAAATTTTCCTGTAAGGCCAGCAGTATCTCGTTTTTAGTTGGTAGGTGGGCCATTGCAGTCTGCATTGTGTCTCTTCGAGTTCTTTCATCTTTATTCTCATAGTTGCCATACTTTTTAGTTTTAGTCATGGACCACAGGAGCTCAGCTATGTTTGTTCTCACTTTGCATTTTTGCTATCAGCGGCTGGCAGTTGAGGTTTTGATCTCAGGACTTGTTTTTAAGGAAGAAGATTTTGTAAGACCTTGGGAAGGACAACATGATAACTCTGAGAGGTAAAATATATTTTTTTTCTTTTTTGTTGGTTGGTCTCCATTTGGGTAGATGATTTCGTTTACCTGGTAAACATAAATTTTACTTCTAATTTCTTATCACCCTCCCACCC
>NC_028638.1:51593357-51684299 GCF_001406875.1 Solanum pennellii
GGTCGATGAAGGCTTATAATGCAGAAACCACTGTTACATTTCTCATTTTCTTCAGATATGTGCTGCAGTGGGAGTCAAAGAATCTTATTGCTGTAAGCACTGCAATTCAGGATTGGTTGACGTCAAGTAATAATTTGTACTTTGCTTTTTAGCATATGATACATAGACCAGCTACATTACCACTGTGATCGGTTATGATGCTGACATCATCACTAACTACAGGACTTGCAATGGAGTTGATGAAGCGAGGTGCTATGATGACAGTTTTAAAAACTCTCTTGACAGCATTAGCTTTGCCAGCAACATTGCTTGCAATGACAGATTTTATTGACAGCAAATGGACAATTGCCGTGGACAGGTTCTTTTTTGTCTGTGTGTCTGTTCAGTACAATCTCTTTTTTGAGATTGGGGTTGGGATCAAGGAGGAAAAGGTCATGAAGCTGTTTTATCTTCCGTTTGTCTATATGATATGACTAGAAGTAAAAGGATAAGATTAATATAACTGCAGTAATGATGAGAAGAATCTATACCTGTATAGGTGAACTCAAATTGTTTACCAGTTTTCTCATTAGTTTTTGTTTTGTACCTTGCAATTCTTATCTTTGAATTTTCTGTATTTCCATCTTTTGTTTCAGTATTAATTCGGGCTCCAATTTTGCCTCTGCTTAAATTATCAAGCAGTTCTACTGTGATATTTTGTTAGTATGTCAAAGCACTGTCTCCTACTTTGATTTTAACCTGTTGTTTATTTCAGATCGGATAAGGCAGGAAAACTTCTGGCAGAAGTGTTGCAGAAAGGATTACAAGGAAATAGGTAAATAGTCTTGAATAGATTCTGAGCATTTTCCAGTTGAGTCTCCTGGAAGATTGAGTTTTCACATCAGCCAACTCTATTGGTTGTCCATGAATATTTCAGGCCTGTAACACTTGTTGGGTTTTCACTTGGGGCAAGAGTTATCTTTAAATGTCTCCAGGTTCTGGCTGAGAGTGCGAATACTTGTAAGTTTTATTTTGAAATATGTTTTTTTTTCTTACATTTTATCATTTTCAAAGATGATCCTAAAATATTTTCTTGTATTTTGACAGCTGGCCTTGTGGAGAGAGTTGTTCTTCTTGGGGCACCCATTGCAATTAAAAACATGAACTGGGAAGCAGCAAGAAAGGTTTTTGCTTCCCACTTTATTCATATCATCTACTCTTATTAGTATGAGCATATTTATCTCCTTCCTCTTTATAATTTGTTTTCTCTAGTATAAGGATTGTACTTATCTGCTCGCTCACCGCATTATTATTTGAGTATCCCTCTTCCTATTTTTACAGGTAGTGGCTGGTCGATTCGTGAATGCTTACGCTACAAACGATTGGATGCTAGGAATTGCCTTCCGTGCCAGGTTTGCCTTAGTTGCAAGCATAGTACTGATGTTGAAAGTTGAATTGGGCATAATCTGTCTTAAACCTATTCCCTTGCACCCCCTTCAATGTTGCATATGGACTAGCACAACTATTTTGTTATATATTGAAAATATGAAATGTTCATCTCTTGAAAAAATATGGAGTCATATTCCGATAATTTATTATGTTGTAGGACAATAAAACAGGGACAAAACTGTTTTGAGAGAGTAAAGTTGGGTCACGTAAAACACTTCATGTCATTTTTTATCCTGTGTCTGACTCAAGAAAGGTATTCCAGTTAAGCAGGGTAGAGTGCAGGCTACATTCTCAAATTTCTGAACCTATGAGCCAATTTGGGTTGGACCAGCTAACTCACAGGGCATATCTGGATTATTAAAAAAAAAAGCCTCCCCCAAGAAATATGAGAACACTTCATTTAAGAATAGTGCACAATGAATCTGGGATAATCCAAAATGGAAAATAGGACTAGTTGTGGATGGAGGGAGAATATGTTCTCTGTTTCACATGCTGTTTTATGCTTCTATTTCTGGGTAACTTGTGCAATTTCTCTAAACAGTCTCCTGACTCGAGGCTTGGCTGGAATTCAACCGGTTGATGTTCCTGGCATTGAGAACGTAAGTCTTCTTCTTAAGGATAACCAAATTTGGATCTCCATCATTTTTTGCTTAAAACCTCTCACTTTTAACAGGTTGATGTAACTGAACTCATTGATGGCCATTCCTCCTATTTATGGTCTACCCAAAAGATTTTAGATCTACTTGATCTTGATGCCTATTATCCGGTAGTCCTCGGTCGAGTCACGCTATAAAGACAGACGTGGCAACACATTTTCTTCCTTAGATAACTGTATTTTAGGGGATTGTATCTGTTACAGGAAGCACATAGATAGCCAGTTCATTATATAACCACTAACAGGGTTCTAGTCTGGTACTGTTACGTTTATTCAATATTTTCATCTCAACTTTAGTGATTTTGTTTAGCCGTTTGTTTATCGGAAACTGTCTCTCTAGTAGATATTCCACCCTTTCCGGGCCTCAGTTGTGGTAATTTACTGGGTATGTTTCTATTGTTGTATACAGTATATCACATATAAGCTTTCTGCTTATGAATAATATGTCAAGAATATGAAATTACGATTCTCTTGCTCTTTTTATTTATTTGATTTATGCCAGATTGATTTGATAAGAAGGTTGTTCCTTGTAATACATGAACGAAACGATAAATGCTATTTCTCCATCTTATTTACTTGATTAATTTTGAGAAGTATTAGTGTTTCCTGGATTGTGAAATTTTAGAAAATAACAGTAAATACTTATTCATTTGGGATATTTACTGATATGTATTGATTGTATAATGAATAGTTAACTGCCAAATTTCACATATCAACTATCAAAGTCAATTTACAAATTTTTAGTTTAGGATAGAGGGAAGTATATCACGAAGTCATTGCGATGTAAAGCTTTGGTATATGAATATGTATCAAGGTTGACTCTTATTTAATTTGTATATTATAATATATATAATTTCTAGTTTAGGGTTAAAAGTAGGGTTTTAGATTATTCTACTCTTTTTGAATATATTGAGAAAGTGAAAATGACTTTCTTCAAATATTTCATTTCATTTTACTAGGCCTAATTTTCACCTTTTGGATTTTCAGTGAGGTCATAAAATCAAATATCATATTGATAATTTAAAATTACTTGCCAATTTATTCTATCAAATACTATATAATTGTATATATCCGGGTTCGAATCCCTTAAAAGCCTAGGTCGAGTAACAATAAAAAGTAAAACGCGCTTGAGAGTTGAAGGAAAGAAAAAAATCTGAATCCAGTTATTTTGCTGTGGAGAGCCAAGGCGAGGAATAAACAGATGCGGGAGGAGAATGGTACGATCGAAAAAGGAAGCAGTTGCTGCGTCGACGGCAACTGCAAAAGCGTAAATCCAATCAACGAGACCGGAGCCGGAGGAACAGTCTCCGGTGAAGGCGTATCTTCATCTCCGGCATCTTCGTCGTTGTCATCCAAGAATCAAGGAAAATCATGCAAAGGATGTCTATATTACGCGTCTACTTTCAAATCCAATTCTCGCAATCCTCTCTGTCTCGGCCTTAGTAGTTCCCTTCCTCAAGGTTCGTCTTCTAACTTTTTCTTGATTTTCTTGAGCACAGAACTGTAAATGTATTGTTACTTTCTTATCGTGCTTCTCTTTTGCTAATTTAATTGCTTGAACTGATTTCTTTTTCTGTTTTTCTTGGGAACACAAATTTCATAAAAGTATTTAGGATTCGTTGAATTTGCAGCTTAAGATGAAGACATTTCAGGGTACTGGTGAACTTTCAGTAGCTAATAGTTAATTGCTCAATAGAAAATGTAGAGATTCTAGTTCTTGAGAATCCCTGATTGGTCTTAATTGGCAAATTATGAGTATCGGAGCAGAATGAATGTTGAGGATTCGTACATTCCACCATCTAGTTTGGAATTGAGGTGTAATTAGTACCAATAGTTATTTTTAATCCAATTTGGTCTAACTGTGGGTTTCATGCTATGTCTGTTATTTCAACCCCATAAGCTAACTTAGAGGTGATGATTGTCTAAAATTCCAATAAGGAGACCAAATACCAAGCTCAACAATATTGGTAGTAATACATGTAACTTATGCTGTAATACTCTGAATGACTAAATATTTAGCATTTTGGGCAGGTGAATTAGGTCTGGTCTAGTTATTCCATGTCATATGAGCTATCCTTCTTATAAATGGTTCTGTGAGAAACAGGAAGTTAGAATTCTTGACTTAACGTGCTCAGTTGTTGGGTACATAGCCTCTGCTACTGTATTCTATTATAATTGAATGTTGAATTAGGTCTGGTCTAGTTATTCCATGTCATATGAGCTATCCTTCTTATAAATATTTCTGTGGGAAACAGGAAGTTAGAATTTCTTGACTTAATGTGCTCAGTTGTTGGGTACATAGCCTCTGCCACTGTATCTTATTATGCATTGAATGTTCTGCTTTATTGTTTCCATTTTTCGCATAATTAAAAATTAGACCTTAGTGGATGTGTGCTGAGACTGGTTTTGATGTTTGTTAAAGTACCTCGATATATTGTTGGGGAATCTGAGAAGGAAGCTTCTAAAGAGGGTCGGAGCCTTACAGATTTTAGATATGCTTGCGTCGGTTATTCTGTTTACTTGGATCAGAAATCTCGATCAACTGAAGCACAAAAGGCACAAACAGAATTGCCTGTCTGTGTTGGCCTTGAGGTTAGCATTCTCCTCTTTCTATTTTCTAGTTCGCTTCATGCCTTGTTTCGTGTTGTGATGTGTTCTAGGATAAGTATGGAGAAGTAAACAATTTATTTCTGCTTGAGATGCCATGCTTTTAACGATTTAAGATACAGTGAGTCTGTCCATAGTTGTCTTTTACTTGCCTCTTCTGACCAGTATTGTGTTTACGTGCAATTTAACCTTTGACAGAATAGACAGGAAGATACTTGGCCAGAATAACTTCGTGTTTACTGTGTCATCATTTCTGGTAATCCCAATTTTATTTTGCTAAACTAACATAGAAAGCGTGTCATAGGTTTTGGTGGATAAAAGACCCACTTCAGCTGATGCAACTCCTGGCCATACTCCTGCTCATAACAGAGAAGGTGATTACCTCCTCTCATTTTCTCCACGCCTAAAAATATATTTGGTGTGATGCTTATATGCTATTGCCTGTGTGTTTAGGGTGTTCCTTCTTCATATGGATGTCTAGTTTTGGTTCAGACATTTTGTTACATAGAAATGTGTTCTAGTTCCAATTTCCTGATATTTAAATTTCCAGTAACATGTTTTATTAATTAATTACATGCTTCGTGAAAGTTTATTCACATTTTAACCTACTGCATTTCCTGTTCTTTGTTAAAGTAAAAAATATCCAGAAATATCCTTTATCAAAAAATCCTCATTGAAAAATCAAAATTACTTTTATTTGTTGATGAAGAACTTGCTCGTTCATGTCAGTTTAAAGTCCAATCACCGTCTTAAGTGTGGGATCCGCATTATAAATAAAATAATGGGCATCCCAAAAGATCAAGGTTATTGAATTTAATGCTTTGCATCCAGAATAGAGTGGTTGGTTTGACCTTTTGAGGTTCTACATGATAGAGCTTAAAGCCTCAGTACAGAGACAAAAACTACCAATGCAGAGCTGATGCAGAATTATTGCACTAGTTTTGCAGTGCTGGTCTCTGTTCTTCATAGTTCAAGTAAATCATACTAAGACGGTTCTAGATGCAGTGTTTAAAAAGTATGCCTCCCTAGAGTCCACCCAACTGTCGATGCAATATGGTATTTCCTCTTTATGTAAAGAAATAAGAGTGTTTATAAGAAAATGTTTCTGATTACTAGGATTGAATTCTTGGCTGCTTCAGAAAGTTCTTATGTTCATCACTCTCCATTAAAGATGTTGGGGTCCTTAAATTTTTTTTTCCTCTTGGTGCCTAGATTTTTCAGCCTCCTGCTTGTCATTGTTTCAACCATTATTCTAGGAGCAGCATGTTGAAAATAGGGAACAGGCAATGCGACTGTTTGTAGGTTGTGATCCACATCTTCTTCGTGCCTTCTACACATATAACATCATTTTGACAATGCATCCTCTCCTTATTTTATTTTCTGTTGTTGATATTGCTCTTCGCATTGCACATCATGTAAAGAAAATCACACTCTTGGGGTTTTGTTGTTCCTCATCATGAATCCAAATAGGGCCTTGGGCTACCTCCAGCAATTAAGTGGCTACAGTATGACTTAACAGAGAGAAATTTGAAGATGATTCTTTTCATAAGATCTTATTGACCTTTAAAATGTGAGTAGCTACAAAGCTATGTAGGAAAGTTTCCACTTCATGTGGTGAAATCTTGTATTAGCTTTCTAAAAGATCATCCCATATATATCGTCCTACCTCCCCTGCAAGAATGTCTGCAACCATTGCCTATAGATCAAGCCACGAGAACCCTATATATCTTGAGATTTCTGACTTCCTTTTACGAACGTCTGCGACCATTGCCTATAGATCAAGCCACAAGATCCCTATAGATCTTGAGATATCTGACTTTCAAAGTTTGCCCTATTTGATCTTTACCATCAGGAGGAAGATCAAAATTCTTAGGTAGGGGGCTCAACTATTACACCCCTCAAAGAGAAGATGCAATATTGATATCTCCTCAGTCTTTTCATTAAAAAAGGTATCTCCTCACCTCTGGTACCCCTTTTATGAACCTCGTCAGATGCCCTCCATCACATTAACTTGCTTAAAAAAATTCCTTTACAAAAAAAACACTGATGGAGATAAATGATCTCCTTATCTACTACTCCTGGCCTTGTCTTTGAGGGACATACAGGCATAATTAATAAATTCACAGACATTTGTTCCCCTTCTAAGAATACCTAATGTCACTTTTCAATTAAAATTCTACCTGCTGTTCTATTTATCTTCTATTAGTCTTTGTTAGTAGTGGGAATAAGAACAGAGTAGAATTGCTTAGTGTTATGACTATTCATTTTGGAAAAACTTCTAAACAAGGACATTTTGATATTCCGTCATAGATAATTGATATTGTTGGTAGGAAATGCACTCATGATGGTTAAGTTTGAATCTAGATGTAGCTGAAACAGAATATACAAGTGCCTGGTTCTTCTTTTGGAACTTTTCTATTTTATTCTTGCTTTACAAACCTATTGACAGTGTTCCATTTAGTCCTGTGTGCATAAGCTGCTCGGGTACCAGGGTTATTTAAAGAAAAAGGGAAAGTATTGTAGGATGTTAGATAATCTTATTCCTTGTTTTGATTCTAACACATCTTATCTGGCTTCTTTGTGTTCTAATTCATGGATAATTGTTGTTGCTCTTCCATGCATTTCATTGTATTGGTATAATGTGTTAGATCTTTAGCAGATGAAAACCCTGCATTTGCCATTTTGTTATTAGTTGATCATAATCTGATATGCAATGTAATTTAGGGATCTTGTTATGTAAATGTTCATTATTTCTTGCACTTATTTGGAATGTTACGCTCATTATATATTGGTTTGATCGTTAGCAACCTAATTTGATTCTTCTGTTTCCTTTATATTGTTATTGAAAAAAAGGTGGACATAAACATCCACAGCCCCGATCAAACAAACCAACTAACTCAGCTGGTGATGAGTTCCTTACCAGGCAAGCAGTGTTTTGAATTTTGATATATGATATCTGTTTCACGTGATGCACTGTATAAATTGTTTAATAACAAGGGCGATGTTGAAAATACAGGTTCTCCAGGAACGCTAACTTGGTTGCAATGGGGGTCGCCAAGAACTTGCGGAAAGTAGGGAGTCGAATAAAAGAAAGTGTTGATGACATCTTTTATGGACGCCCAAAATAGGATCCCTAATCGTTAAATAGAGAAATGAAATGAGCATTGAGCTGAATGTTGCTCCAACAAATAATATCATACTTTTGCTTCATTCGTCTTGGAATAGGTTAAAAGGAAACCTTGTAATGTGTCTTTCAACATTGCCATTTGTAGTTTAGAAGCATAATTAGCTCTGACCAGGGGTGAGTTCTGTAATCGTTTGTAAAAACTTGGTTATCCTGTTGGTTGAGGAAATGCAAAGGAATTCATTAATATTGGTAAGCAAATAATGTGGATGAGCTGGAATTGTCATCTGTCCAGATTTTTGTACATAGTTTATAGTATTGGATTGGAAAAGACCCATGGAGGTTGTTAGTGCTATTGGAAAGTCAATCTCTCAATGAGAAGAAAAAAAATAAAATAGGACAAAAGTTGACTAAACTTTTAAGTTTTTTTCAAAAAATCTAAATACTTTTTTTTTAAAGGCTCATATTTCACACAAATTTCAATTGATAAGTTGTTTTAGATCGATTTAACTTTATAACAACACTATAGGATTAATTATCATTCTTCAATGAATACTTTTTTATGAAAATATTTTTCACTCTTCGGCTAAATCCTAAAGACATTTATAAAAAAAATATAATTTTTTAATTGTTTTCTCCAAGGTATATATCCTAATCTATTTTTAGAAAAATATATTTACGAAGAACTATTTTTTTTTGTAACAATGGGTAAATTTACAAATAACACGCGGTAAAATTGCTGCGGTTTATTACCTTGCTGAAATTGGAAGGTGGAAGCAAAGGTTTGAAGAAAAATGCTGTAGTATTTCAGAAGTCCCCTGATAAGAATACTTTTTCATTTAATCTTCTTCAACGATCGGAATACAGAAGCCGATTGTTTTGATTAAATTCGAATGGCGGCATGTAAACGGGTCGGATATTTCGGACCTCAACTCGGAGCTTTTGCCGGAAGCCACCGATTCCACCGCCGACTCATTTCGAACCGTGCTTTCGACGGCAAGCAGTTGTTCCTAGTCGACACTCTAGCTCTAGTAATTTCTTAACTTGCTTCTATGATTGCGAAATTGAAATGAAGAATGTTTGATTTTTTTCAGTTTTGAATTGCCCTTAGAATGAATTAGTGTTTGTTTGTGTTTTTTAGGTGAGAAAATTGGAAGCGAAAGGGGTGCCTACGAAGCAAGCGGAGGCTATAACGGCTGCTATTACTGAAGTTTTGAGCGATAGCTTGGAAAATGTAGCTCAGACATTTGTTTCTAAAGCTGATTTGCAGAGAGTAAGTAATTTTTTATGTTATACATGCAACTGTGTCTGTGTACATGTAATATTGAATTAATTATTTTGGTCCTTGTAATAAATTTAGCTTAAACTTTATACTAATATGACATTAGTTTTTTCTATAGCTTGAGATGATTCAAGAATCCAAGTTGTCCAAATTTAAGTCCGAAGTTCAAAGCTCTCAGGTATGAATTCTTCACTGTGAGATTTGTGGATTCACATTTTGATGCACTGAGTATCGCTAATTTACTTTGTCATAGGTTTGTCTTGACAAATTTTACTTGCCTTTTTTAATAAAGAGATACTGTTGGTAGAAACTTTTCTCCTTTGGCATTGTATATTTTGGTAAATATTGGGTTTTGAAGTGGTGTTATGCTGAATGAGTTGGTCATCCATCATATATATGGCCTTTGGGAAATATTAATGCCTTTATTGAAGGAAAAATTCTCTCCCTGAAAGGGAGTGATCTTATGATAACTCTTCAATGACCAGGCTGATATAATAAAAAGACCTTCCTTTTCTAGGTATCACCAATGATCAACCTTTTGCCATTCTCTTTTGATTGTTTCCCTTTTCAAAGTCCAAATCTTCTATCATATTTGCGAAGGCCATAATTTTACTTGAAATTCACCTTTTATGTATTCACATTTTCTGCATTATAAGTTTGATACTTTTGTTTAATAGATAGAACATTCAGCCAGTGGATTAGACGGGTATCATGTGTGACTATTTTATCAAAATTGTGTCTGAAACTATCCTGTAGGTTCCTAAATACACTCATGTCTCGCTATTCCCTTGAGGAAGTTAGTGATCATAAAAAGTAGAGCTATCGTATATTGATACTTGAGATGTCAGTCTGTTGTATAATGAGCCAATCTCAGGTTTTTAAGAGGTTTTGCTGATGGTATTATATAGAAGCTTAATGAAGGACATACTCAATAGAACGGCTTTTAATAGGTACTCCACCTGTTCTACTGCTGTTCTGGTTTTATCCGCATTGATGTTGCAGAGCTCATTGGCATCTCCATCTGAGTATAGTAACATGATCTAATCTCTTAAAATGAAATACCACACAAAATAGCTAGTGAACCAGTGGATGCTCAGTTTGGGATTAGTAATTGTCTGTTAGTGTCTCATTGGATTCAGAAATGAATTTTTTATGTTCCTTAATGAAATACAATAGTTAGTATTTGTACTTCTCTATTGATATTTACATTAGTAAACTGAAATAATGTGAACTGAAGGTACTTGCCTGGAAGTTCCTTTTCTCCAAACCTTGAAATTTGATTGGAAGATGTGGAAGTTACCTTTTAATATTGTAAAAGATGATGAAGATGGCAATGCATGTGGCAATGAAAGGATTTGGTGCAAGGTGTGAGTGTTGAGTGGATGTGAATCTTTAACACGGTTGGTATGTCAAGAGGTGTAGTTCTGTGGAGGTGGGTGGGGGGTGGTGATCAGATGGTAGAGATTGACGATGAGCGAGCCTAAGATATTGCGCAAGTGAAATCAGAGATGACATGCTGCTTTGAAATATTGTGGAAGTCAGAGCACAACCAAGTGTTTGACTTGTCTCTGTCCGAGGCGTTCTGGCCTCTGGGACTCCAGAGGTTTCTGGTTGTGAGTGGTGGCTCATAAAGATCCAGTGAGTGTGGTTTGGTGGGTTCTGCTTGCAATGGAATATTAAGTTTTGTAATGGAGATTGTTTTACACACCACATTTTTGAAAAGCGACTATAGGGCAAAACACTGCTGTAAAGTGACACAGTAGTGATTTTCTCCTAGTTGTTGCTTGTGACTGCAGCGAAGAGTCAGGGTTTTCTTCTGATAATGGAATATTAAGTTTTGTAATGGTGATTGTTTTACACACCACATTTTTGAAAATTGACTATAGGGCAAAACACTGCTGTAAAGTGACACAGTAGTGATTTTCTCCTAGTTGTTGCTTGTGACTGCAGCGAAGAGTCGGGGTTTTCTTCTGATAATGCGACTGATAATCTGTCAGACATTAGAGAATTAATACATGATCCTGTTCTGATTAAAAAAAGAAGAAGAGATGAGATCATGTGAGCCGACGCATTAGACTTTACATACATATGTACAAAGGTGTAATACTAGAACAAGCTTAGTGCAAATTAGTAAACCTCTTAATTCTATTTGCTTATTACATTGGACTAATTTTTCCTTTCATCATGATTCATGGGTGTCAACTTATAAAATGATTCATGCTTCACTCATTCGTTGATGCTTCACTCATTCGTTGATCCAGGAGAACCACTTTTCTCTACTGCAACATGAAATTGAAAAACTCAAAAGTGATATAGAAAAGATGCGCCGTGAATTGAGGTTGGCCTTCACAAACTATATTCTTAGTACCACACTACCATTTTCATATTATGGTGTGCTTGTTTTGAAATTTGTAATTTTTTCTCTGGTCTCTGTTTTGGGTTATTGCAGGTATGAAATTGACAAAGTCTCTGCTGGCCATAGGTTGGATCTCAATCTTGAAAGGGGGTAAGGAGTTACCGTCACTATTTCGTTTTGGCCAGTCATTGCATAACCATTAGTAGTATGATTTGCAGATGTACTGCTATTTAGCTGTTTACGACTAGTCTCAACTGTTGTGCTCTCTGTGCAGGAGAATCCGGGATGAGCTAGCAAATCAGAATCAAGAAACTGCTAATCTCACTAATACACTTGACCGAGTGAGTCTAATAACTATAGATATGCATTTGATAGCTGGTAAATTGTTCTAATCCTTTCTGCTGTTGTATGTAATTATATAATCCCAGGAAATTCATACACTACGGGCTCAGTTGGAAGCTGCAAAATATGATGTTATAAAATATTGCATAGGTACCCTTGTGTCTATATCAGCTGTTGGTTTGGCCGTAGTCCGCCTTTTGAAGTAAGTGGTGGAATATAATGCTAATTATGATAAAGAATATAGTTGTTCAACAACTTTGATGCTCAATGGATAAAACAGAGTTGTATGACATCTAAATCTCCATTGCATTAGCAGACATCATAACTATAGCATACTATTTAACTCAATTTTTATTAACTTTTGTGTTGTAGTGTTGAACGGGTGTGTGTGTGTATCTATGTTTGTTGCATAACGCTTGATATGCTTCAAGCTAATTGTAGATTTCAGAAAGTATGACTTTGTTTTAGGGAAATGATCCATGTGAAATTAGTGAAGCTAAAGATTCCCTTTCCTGTAGCAGCAACAATTTCTCAGTTGGCCTATTAATGCCTTCAAATTTTGGTCGAATGTTGTATCAACTGATCTGTTGTCATCAGTTGTGTACCCATTTTAAAATCTCTTATCAACATAAATACTATGCAAGTTACACTAGCGAGTCAGGGGTTCATCGTGCGATTTGGATTTAGATTTAGATTTTTGATATAAAATCAAAATCAAATCAATTTAGTTGGTTTTTAAATTTCTAAAATCAAATCAATCATAGATTTGATGACAGTAAAATTGTGAGGCATGAGACAACTACTTTATTGAATATTAGGTATCAACAATTTTTTCTATACCATCACAAGATTAATTTATCTGAATTTTATTATTTTTCGATACTATTCCTAAGAGGCAGGAGACAACTATTTCAAATGAACATTAAGAATCAACAAATTTTCTCTACATTATCAGAAGATCAATGTATCTGAATCCTATTATTTTTCAACATTATTCCTAAGCTTTACATTGTTTAAGTTGCATAATTATAGGACGGACGAGAGTGAGTTACTCTGATGATAAATATCTTTGACTTTGCGTCGTCGAAAGAGCAAAAAGGGTGAAAGCTAGAGTTAAAAAAAACGCATAACATTAACACTTCGCTGGGCTTTGTGTCCCAATTCCAGTCATGCATTAACACTCCTTTACTTGCAAGTTGTTGGAAGATTTGATAGTGTCATGCATGAATAATTGGAACTTACATTTAAATTATTGACGATTCTTTAATTTGAAAACCATATCGAACAAATTTAAGGTCATTTAGATTATAAGTCATCATGTTCGTTCAACTATCTATTTACTCTATCTGATAGAGTTTAAGATTTTTCTTCATATGTAGGACTTAAACTCAAAATTTGTTATGGTGAATTTTAATCATCGCATCACAATCGATATTGACTAATTGATAGCGGCTTGTTATGTCTTGGTCGTTTGTATATTTCACAGTTGTTTACCTATATCGTTAGACTAGAATAATGTTGATGTACAATTAATGAATTAGAAAGGATTTAATTGTAATTACCTAAGAAAGTACCTGATTAATTAAGCAAATATTTTCACACCATCACTTAAAACATCTATCAAACGAAACAAATATTTAGGATGGTGAGACTTGTGCTTGGCTCTTCATTTTAACTTTAACCACTAATACAAATAACTTAAGTTAAATACATACAGTGTTCACTTAGATTATGTATACCATGTGTGTCTTAGTTATTAATGTAAGCAAATACTCAACCAAGTTTTTCAAACTCATTAATTGAAAATGCATAAAAAATAGCAATATTTTGAATTGACTATTCTTATATGTCACAAGAGAAGTTTTGTCCTTTAATGTCCCTAAATTAAAGTTTTCAAGATTATCCAACGTAGTTAAACTCCCTACGAACATATTCAACTCAATTAAGGTTGCTTTCGTCTTCCAATTAGTGTCAACTTTCTACAATAACAACATTTTTGGGGAGTTGAAAAATTGGTTTACTTTAATTTGGAACCGTGCATCCACTTAGTGCCGTGAAAAATCTAATTAGTAACATAATTAATTATTATTTGAACTTTTACAGAAGGGATCGATTCTCTATTTTCCTTTCGCCGATTCTAATTTAAAAAGAAAAAAAATGACTAGTGTCGTGAAAAAATTAATAATTCATAGCTTAATTAATTAACTATTTGAACTTTCACATGAAAGGTGTGATTTTCTATTTTCTCTTTCATTCCCTATATTCAAGAAGAAGAAAAACTAGTATTGTGACAAATCTAATCATTAGCTCAATTAATTAACTATTTAAACTCACATGGGAATTGATGTGATAACAATTGGACAAAATCTATCTTTTTCCATCTCTATGTTCGCTAAACTTTCTTCTTTTCTTACTTTCATGAAGTCGACTTTAATAGACATCTCTTTCATTTTCGTAGATGAGTTTGATTCTCTATTTTTCTTATCCTTACCCTAATTTAAAAAGAAAAAAACTTGTACGATGAAAAATCTATTAGTAGATTAATTAATTAACTATTTGAA
The DNA here is from genome assembly GCF_001406875.1 of Solanum pennellii. Classification (NCBI taxonomy): domain Eukaryota; kingdom Viridiplantae; phylum Streptophyta; class Magnoliopsida; order Solanales; family Solanaceae; genus Solanum; species Solanum pennellii. The sequence goes on from NC_028638.1 coordinate 51,607,713, forward strand.
CTTTCATGTGAAAATTTGATTCTCTATTTTTTCCTCCCCTTACCTAATTTAAGAAAAAGAAAATTAGTGTCATAGAAAACTAATTAGCAACTTAATTAATTAATTATTTAAACTTTTAAGTAAGTGTTTAATTCTCTATTTTCCTTTGCCTTACCCTAATTTAAGAACGAAAGAGAAAAACTAATACATTAAAAAATCTAATTAGTAACTCAATTAATTAACTATTTAAACTTTTATGTGAGTTCTATTTCCTTTGCCTTACCCTAATATAAGAAGAAGAAAAGCTAATACCATGAAAAATCTAATTAATAACTAAATTAATTAACTATTTAAAAAAAAATTTAAAACTATTTTTCCTTCCCATTAGTATGCCGTGTCCTCCTATTTAATTCAGAACCTCCCATTTCCCCCACTTTCCAGCATTGTAATTCAAACTTTCTCAACGGTCCCCAACTACGCTTTGGACCTACTCAAACCTACCCACTATTATACATTTTTTCGTTCATTTTTATTTGTCTAATTTATTTTGTTATTATTCCTTTAGTTTATTTTTAGAACATCCTTCACCCTTATGTTATGATAAAAAATTGTCTAATTTATTTTATTATTATTCCTTTAGTTTATTTTTAGAACATACTTCACCCTTATGTTGATAAATTTAAATGCTTTGAAGAATGCGTCGAAAGAGGACTATAATTAATATAATAAAATTAATTAAAAAATAAATAATAAAATATTTTTTTAATTTTCTATACTAAACGAGTAAAAGCTATGATAGGCAAAATAGCCTATGTATCCAGTAAATAAATTTGACGGAGGTAATATTTCAAAATTTAGACTGAATTTTTCATGGATCAGCTGAGAAGATAAAGAGTAGAGGTATGCTTGCCATATTTTTTCACATTAATGCGTTTAAAAAAATATTATTGGGCTCACGTCTTAAAAATGAAGTCATCTTTAATAAAATTCGTTTTCCAAAGTGAGATTTTCTGAAATGAATTTTAATAAGTTGAGTTTCAAAAATATGTACATATAGTTTAGATTGAAGAAAATAATAACTGTTGAAATTTATCCTAAATTTCCTACATTATTTTCATAACTGTGTTTTACTTTTAAAAATAATGTTTTGTTTCCCTCATAAAAATAACACAATAACCTCCGTATTGAGTTTTTAGGATTTGAGGAGTCTTATTTAAGGGGAGACTCAATTAATTTGTACTCTCTTTTATATTAATAGATTTTTAATATTATATGTGTATAATTATGTATTCAATGTATAATTTATGTATACCGATCAAAAAAATTATCTATACAGTAAATTCGTCCAACTATGTACATGAAATTCCCTTTACTAATCCAATCAAAATGAACCATTATATATAATACAATAAGGTAACAAAGATAAAATCTTTATTTGGTTTAAATTTATGTTTTCATACAACTAGCAATGCAAGCCAAATGAATATTAAATAACAAAATGCATGCCATACAATCAATTCCTCTCTCTTTCCCCTTTCAAGCAATTATTTTCGTCCTTTGTGTATATATGCATAAGACAAAACAAAATAAAGATAAAAATGTCCAAACAAACCAATATTTTGTGTATAACTATTGGTATACACGTACAAAATACCCGCTTTGGTCTTCAATAAAGTTTACATAATAAACGTGGAGTAGGCACAGCCACTAGTCGATTAGCCAATGGAGCAGTAAGCCCAAATATATCATCCATTTTTAGTTCACTTGGTTTCATTCCATCAGGTAATTCCCAAGTAAAACAATGAAGTAAATGGGCCACAGCCATTTCTAATGCATAAAGCCCAAGTTGCATACCGGGGCAAGACCTTCGACCCGACCCAAATGGTAAAAATTCAAAATTACCACCTTTAAAATCTGCCACACCTTCTTTAAGGAACCTACTTGGCTTGAAACTATCAGGATCTTCCCATGAGTTTTTGTCACGTCCAATTGCAAACGAGTTTATGATAACATGTGTGTTTGCTGGAATAAAGTAGCCGGAGACTGTCGATTCCTCCGCGGTTTCGTGGAGGAGGAGAGGGATTGGAGGGTGAAGTCGGAGAGTTTCTTTTAAACAACATTTTAAGTAGGTCAAGTTTTCAAAATCGGATTCATCAACTTTCCTATTGAGTCCAACGACGTTAGCTAATTCTTGTTGTACCTTTTTAAGATCCTCTGGACTTTTCATAAGCTCAGCCATGGCCCACTCTATCGCAGATGCCACCGTCTCTGTCCCACCAAACATTACATCCTGCGGTTTTATCAATATGAATCAAATAATACACAATAATATTATTATTATTTTTTTAATATTTTAGGGTTTATTAAAGTTAAATAGGTATATGTAGTTAGGTGAGGGGATTAGGTAGAAGTAAGATAAACTATAACTTTTCACAAAAATGATTTTTCAAAGGGATAATGAATGGTACCAAATTTTCTACATAGGTATTTATTGGCCAGTTTGAAATGTTCATTATAGAGTAATTTGAGTAACTTTTTCACATTAAAAAAATTAGGCAATTGTACTTGAAAACTTTTGTTACCTAATTAATCTTCCATCTCTGCCACTTGACAAAATACCATTGAAGCTAAAATCAAGATTATTAAACTTATTAGTCTCATGAGTCATGATATATGTCATGAGTAGAGAGACTTGTAAATTAATACAAATCTAATTATAAGATCTAGTAGTTGTACAGTACGCTAATTTCTTTCTACTATTTAATTCTAGAAAACTATTTAGTAGACCATAGCCAGGACATTAACAATTATATTATAATATGACAAGACATAGTTGTAATCATATTTGGTGTTTATTATATTGAGGCGACATTCAAAAAACAAATAATTCGATGCTAATAATTTAGAGGAAATTAATGTTTCTATCATATGACATTCCGCTAGAATCAAGTTGTATGAAAAAATGGAAATTAAAGTGAGATTTTTTCCTAATGAATTGTAGTAGTAATAAGTTTCATCAATTTTTTAAAGTCTAACTATAGAAATATTGGGTGACACCAAATTTTATTATACTAGGCCGGTTATCAATTTTCAATAATATTCTTTCCTTTCTCTCTTAATATTAACTTTGTAAAGATTGAGAAACTTTATTAAATAATTATCAAAATTTTCATCTAGCAAAGGAAATTTCAAATTATAAGTAAAGTACTAAAACTATACATTGGACATTTTTTCACGAAAAATATGTGTTGCCTAAGCTTCTGGTATTCTTGATAGTTATACGTGAACTGCCAGAGACAGCCGTGTTCAGTGATATATATCCTAGCTAGTACCAACTGATTAAAATTTAAAGTTTCTTGTTTTGGGCAATATCAACTTAATTTATGTTTAAATACTCTCTTTTATCTGTTTGTATTTTTCTCAATATAATATTCCTTTCTGTTAGATGTAACACAATTTTCTTTTTCATTAATTAATTAAAAGTATGTCACTTTTAAATTTTAAAATTATCAAATTTGTACTTTCTATTTTACCTCAACGAGAAATATATGTAACCATACAAATATTATGGCATAAGTTTCAAAAAAGTTATTATCACAAAAATACTATGACATATTTTAAACTACTCATTTTTTTCTTAAAAAAAAAATATTTCTTATATCCCTTATCAATTCAAACTTTAAAAATAAAACCACAAATATTATGATATATTGATGCCACAGGTTTAAAAATAAAATTGTTGTCACATGACATGTTTCTTTTTAACAACAAATGCCACAAGTACAAATTTAGTTTTTTCTTTTCTTTATAAATCACGAGTTAATTTAAATTAGGCATAATATATAAACATGATTCTTAATTTGGTTCTAATGAACAATTGTGCCCTATTATTTTGAATGTGTACAAGTAAACACTTAAACTTGTATAGAATTGAACAAGTAGACACAAGTGTCCTACATGACATAGTACACGTAGGGTGCGATCTAGTTGTCAACTGATGTCAAATTAAGGATCATTTTTATGTATTATATTTTTAAATTATAACACGTTAGTTGGAATATGTATCAACTACACACGGAAAAAAAGAAGGTAAAAATAAAAATAATGTACGGAAAAGCATTAGGATATTTATTTAATCAAACTTACCATGATTATAGCTTTGATATTATCCCTAGTAAGCCTTATAGCATTCTGCAAATCTTCAGACTCATTTACTTTTGTTTCTTCACTGTAAAAAGCTAATAGCTCATCGACCATATCACTTTCTCTAGAACCATCATCATTAATAACATTAATAGCCTTCTTTCTTTCAATATGATCATCAATTATCGTATCAATAAATCCATCAAGTGATGCCCTTGCCTTAGCAAGTCTAACATTTAGGCCTTGCTTACCAATCCACCCTAGCCATGGAATAAAATCAGCCATGTTAAAAGCACCAAATAGCTTCGAAAATTCTTGCAAAATTTTAATAAAATCATCTTGTCCTTCATCTGAACTTGTCCCAAAAGCAGCTCGATAGATAATGTTACGAGTGAGACAGAAAACAAGTTCCCCTAAGTTAATTGATGTGCCCGTGTTGGTTGTAACTATCTTTACCATTGAGTCTACTTCGTCGCGAACCGAGTCCCATGACTCAGCTCGTTTACGACTGAATAATTTCATAACACATAATTTTCTCATCTGACGCCAAAACGGTCCGTAGTCAGCAAAAGCCATGTCCGCACGATCGTACGTTAGGTAACTTATCGCTACGGTCTTTGGACGATTCGAATATATGTTGTCTTGTACCTGTTAGAAATTAAATAATCTGTTTAATTTAATATTTGAAAAATAAGATAGTAATATGTTTATTCGTCAGATGAGATGGTCAGATATTTCAATAGTACCTGTAGTACTTGACGAGCTTCTTCTGGACCAGATATAACAATCTTGTGGACATAACCCATTTTGAGGTGAAAAACGCCACCATATTTTTGTGCAAGTTTGGCAAGACCACGGTGAGTTAACTGGTCCATTATCATCATGTTACCAATGAGAGGCCAGCCTAATGGTCCTGGAGGATAACGTTTACGGCGAGACGTCGAAAAAAGGTATAAGAAGAAGAGAGGGATGATGAAGAAGAAGATTAGTATAGGGTTAGCTTGTAAAGCTTCAAGAATTGAATTGATATTGTTTAGTACCATTTCATTCATTTTGTTTACAATGCTTTCTCTTTTTTCTTTGATTTCTTTTTTGTATGTTTGGTTTGTTTTTTGAGTGGAGAGTTTAGGAGATGTTGGGATGAACTCAAAATTTTGGTTCTACCTTTTATTATTGGTGCATAGGATGGGGTCTTTATATACAAATTTATTTCACTTCTAGTCGGTACCAAGTTGGTGTATACTGTTGATTTGGCGAAAACAATATGCTATATTTAAGAGTGTAACTTTGTATATTGACCGACACGTTTGGTATAAATCATATTTAAGATCACAAGATTAAAAACTAAATAATTTAATTTTAGGATTATAAGATTTAAATATTTTTTAAAATTAAATCGGAGAGTAATAATCTTATCCTGGTTGGTTAGAAATATTAAATAGTCTTAGAAATATTAAATAGTCCTATGATTATGTTTACCACTATGTATATTTTAATAGTATCATAAGTTATGTGAAGAAGCTTATTCTAAAATAATTAAATTTTGAAACAATTAATTTTTAATCTATATAGATTAAATTATATATCTATACGTATATACAATACTATAGTGGAGCAAATTCTAGATTATGAAAGCAGACATATATGGAAAACAATAGTTTAAATGCGAGTAAAATAATTCCAATATATTATTATTATATTAAGCTTTATATTAAACTACTCCCATTATATTATATTAGTATATTGATCTTTTAAGTCAAAGACTGACCCAAGCTAGTCCACAACTTCATATGAGAGGGGAACTTGTCACTAGCATCTCATACTACAAGTAGCTGAACGGCCAAATTCACCGAAAAATTCTACCAAAGTTAGGCGAATCAGACAATATCGTGTGGAGTCAGAATTTTTATTAAAAAAATTTAAAATATAAAAAATAAACGGGTACAAATTAATTGAGACCTTAAAGAGTTGTTTGATTAAAAAAGAACTTAAATATCTAATTAAATATTGAGACAAATTTAAAGTGCTGATATGTATTTATATATATAAACATTTTAAACCAGACAAAATAAGTTTTGTGATGCATTTTGTAATTTCAGAGAATATCCATATATATTTTAATCTTTCACGCAAACCTCGAATGTTGTAAAAACTCCTGGTACATATTTCCTAATATCGCACACAAATTAATGTTTAATCTAAATTTAGATATACAATTTTTATTTTTAAAAAAATTAACTTTACATATTTAAAAGATCGCTATTATAAGTCATAATATAGTTAACACTTTCAAATATTCAAAAAGTACTTGAAAAAGAAATCCTTTACTTTTCAAATAATAATTAAAACAAACAAATCGAAATTAAGGTTACACAATATCATTGGCTGACGATTCTATCTTTAAAATATGGTCTTATCTGAAGGGGTTGTTTTATATGCGGTATTGGATTATTGTATTTTGTATTTCTAATTAGGAGTATTAATTAATCCTTAAATTATTTATTCTTTATCATTTATACGATTGTAATAAAATAAATTATTTCATGTATATGATAAAATAAATAATTATGAAATATTACAATCCATATCAAATAAAATAAAGTTGTACCATACCAAACCAACCCCATCCTACTTTTGCTAGAGCACGAAATACAAATACATTTTCTTTGCTTAATAAATAATCTATTATTTTTCACGTGAGAGTTGTGATACATTGTGCAGCGAAGAATATAATATGAAGAGTTCGTACTCCGCACGAGTTAAATGATAATAAACTATTTAAGCCCACTTTTTGAGAAAAATAAGTAAAAGATTTTGATGTAAAATTTCATTTATCTACAGTAGTGTTTTCTTATGTGACGCTAGAACCATCGGGGGAAAAAAAGCTTCACCTCACCAGTTTTAAGTTAATGACTTTTGAAGAAGCTCGATTAATTTGAATTTTTAGATCAAAAAAAGTTTTATTTAAAAAAATATACCTATCAAACGCGATTAAAATTAAATATTTAATCATACTTAATTACGTATTGCAATCTTAATTTTTGACGATGTCATTTCATTTATTACCATTTTAATCCATCAGCAGGACGAGTTTTTTTCAAAATCCATTGCCATCAATTATGGCATTTTTCTCCAATAATAGCTTTATTCTAAAATTACAAGATTTTTTCCCTTTGCTGCAAATTACAACGTAAGTGAACGTTTCATTCCCTTTTCTGGTAAAGTGTAGCACCAAACTAAAGGTGGAAAATTATTACTACCACAAGTCATTTTAGGTCCAGTGTGTCAGAAAATGACATGCATTTTCGACAATAATGTTTTTTTACTAAGCAAATTAACCAAAGTAACTATGCATGAAATAATCCGACAATATTAAGCAAATTCCCTACTTAACCTTATAAGAAGAAGAAAAACAGTGATAGCTTGCGATCTTCATCACTTCATTACTAATTACTAAATAATAAATATACCATTAATATGAGTTGTTTTGTATAAAATTTAGTCTTTTGGGTTCTAAGTTGTTGCAGTTACAAATTAACTTCTGGGATAAAATAACAGGAAAACACAAATACTAATTAATAATAAGTGGTTAGAGGTAAAATCACTAATTTGAATCAGATAGAGTCTATAGAGTACGACTGACAACCTACATTTACATCATGACAATGGAAAATATTGATAATATGTATATGAAGAATATCTTAGGGTATAATTAATAACAACAAATTCAATGAGGACTCGATATTGAATTGAATTTAATAATAACAACAAACTGAAATATATGATAAATTTATCTAAAAATTTAAATTAATATAGAAATAGCACACTTTAATTTACTTATTTATATATCTTCAATATTGGAGCACGCAGTTGTAATATGAGATGTCTTCGAAAAAAAGTGGATCGGTAGTTCAGAGTGATATATATAAACCTAAAACATGTGTATACAACATTTAAAGGTCTTGAGGTAACGATATGGTTCACCTAATTTTTTTTTAACTTGTTGTATTATTTATTTTAAATTTGGAGTTTATTCGAATTGACTTAAGAAAAGTTGCTTTTAATTCAAAAAATAAAAGATTAAACTTAATAGAGTAATTTTTCAAGTCAAAAAATAAAAAACTTGGGGAGACCTACTTCTTATTTTTAACCATTTTAAAGTCATTTTAAACTTAATTTAAATCATTCTTAATCTTATTAACACTTCCAGCCGCTAAAAATAACCTCAAATAAATTTAATTAACTTTTAATTCGATCTAAATTCCAAACAGGCTCTTACACTTGTACCACGAAGAAGGTGCTAGCAACCGATTATTAGTAGTATTGAAACGTGACATATTATTGTGACTTTGAATTTTCATGATAAAGATGGATAAAAAAAATCTAGATATTTTTCCCTCAATTTTAACTTTATATCTGTCTCATAATTTGACGTTTTATCTTTAAAAAACAAAAAAGAAGGTCACATGGCTATTTTATTTTATTGATAATAATAAGAAAAGTGCTAGACAGAAGGAAATAAACGAAAATGAAAAGGGAAGGTCCAGTAAGAAAGTCTTTTTACGTAATTATTTAATGATTAATAGTATAAAATTAAAATAAAATTCAATAAAAATAATAAGTATTTTAATATATGAATCAAGTAAAATGAAATTGAGTCGGAGAACAATTAAAAAAATAAAAACGAAATGTCTACTCAAAACTTGGCTTTCTTTTGGTCAATTGTCTCTATTAATGGTTTGACATCTGATCTCAAAAGATGATCTTATTTGTCATGGTACCTTCTAGAAATTAAAATTCATTCTAAAAGAAAGTAAATAATTCAAAGGATAATGTACAAGTATCCCTCAATTTATGCTCGAAATTTTAGTGAAATACTTATATTAGATTAATGTCTTATTATTTTTTGGACTTATTTTATTAATAATTTTTTATATCTTTTTTCAAACTAGTGTCATCCGAAAAGAGTAGAAAATTATTTATAAAATAAGTTCAGGGGTACTAGGTGTTGGAAAACATATGTGCACAGCAGAATCATATCAGAATCTTTAATACTTACATGAATAATAGATAATCAATATCGTCTATGCTAAAACATATATCATACTAGAACACATAAACATAATGAAATTTTATTCAAGAATTACCTCTTAAAGCGTGAGCGAGTACCTTCAAGCGAATCCCCAAGATAGACAGACTTTCAAGCGAATCTACAAGATAGCTATGATCTTCTACATTGATCCCAAATCACATCCAAACTCTCTCAATACTTGGATGGGCAAGTACCGAATAAGAAAACTAATCATTTATTTTCTAGGTTAGGAGTATATATATATAGAGAGAGAGAAGATTTCTTCCTAATCCAAAAACGACTAGAAAACCTAGTTTTTCTAGAAGACTAGAAAAACTCAAATTATTCTTCCTTTTTCCATAGAAATAGAATTCTGAGTTCTAGTTAAATATGAGCACTATAGGGACCATATAATTAATTAATGAGGCAACCTATTATGGGAATAATTTCAAATAATTAATTTGAATTATTCTTAACGTAATAAATTACAAATCATTCCACTAGAAATTCGTATTTGCACTCCTCCATTATATTTCGTAATTTCTCATTAAATACTTATGTAATTCCCCATGTTAAGATTTCATATACTATTTCCTTTAGAGCACTGTTTAACCTAATTCATGTGTCGGATTCATAAATCCATTTGCAAGGTTTGAACACGATGAAAACTTGTAAGTTTCTCAAAAAGACATATCAATCAATCTCTATAACGAGACATGGATTCCATCAACTTACTTATTATTTCACCAATATATACCAACTTACCATGCATATTGACCCATCTCAGAATCTCATCTTTTAATAAATCAAAACGATAATTAATATATACAGGTCATAATAGTTATATCAGGATTAAGAATATAAGTATATTTAATAGTTTAGAGTATTTTTTGTCAGTCAGTTTAAAACAACTATCTCTACTCGGTCTCGTTCAATACATATTAGAGTATGTTTTTGTCAGTCAATTTAAAACAACTATCTCTACTCGTTCCCGTTCAATACATACAAAATGTACTAGCACAAGAAGTTGGAACTTTACCGTTCCCATAATCAAGATAAATTACATATAATATTACCCGATGACATGTCCAATTTCCATCATAGATTGTGAACAAAAAAAATTTATACTTATAAGAACCGATGATTTAATCCTCTGTGTATAAACTAAAACTCTACACACCAAATCATCTGCTATGTAAGTAAATAGATAACATAAACGAATGTATGATCTATTAAAATTGAGCAAATATTTATTCTCTAATAAATATTATTTCTTAACATATGATTAATAGTATACATCTCAATAATAAGATTTTCGTATACTATAAATATATCTTTAAAATTTCAGACATAGATTAAAAGGCTACTCATATATTTTCGCTAATTTAAATAACAAATTTTAGAATTACCTCAGGATCCTGCAATTTTAGATTTGAAATCTACTTGATTGAATAATCCGTTCAGTTTAATAATTGTTATGTATTTTGGGTGCCACCCAATATTGACGCCGCAACTTCCAACTTTTTGCTATAGGTAAAGAAAAAAACGTAACTACCTTTACGATATACTATTAACTTAAATATGATAATCTACCTTTACGATATACTATTAACTTAAATATGATAATCATAATCAAAGTACTACTTTTTGTGCTGCCCAAATTAGCCCTGTTACACTTGTCCTTGTGTATGGAGATGGGTTAAAATTTAAATTAGGATTCATTTGGCGTGTGATAAGAATAAATAATTTTGAGATAAAAAAAGGATAATATATAAGTACTATTCTTTTAACTTATACCTGAAATTTCATTGATACACTTATACTATATTAAGGTCCTATTATTCCCTAAATTTATTTTATTAATAATTTTCAATCCTTTTTTGACACTATTTTGTGGGCCAACGTTGATTTTTTTTCAAGCTAGTACCACGTAAGCAAAAAAAGGGTAGACAATTACTTATAAAATAAGTTCAGGGATAATAGGATCTTAGTATAGTATAAGTGTGACTCTGCAATTTCGGGCATAGGTTGAGGGGTACTTGTGCATTATCCTAAAAAAAATAGTTCTACGATAAAATTCTGATATATTATTTGGTTATCATGTTTGAGATAAACTTATTCCAACAAAATATAATAGTGATGAAAAAAATAGTCCTATGATAAAATTTTGATCTATTGTTTAATTGTCATGTTTGAGATAAACTTATCTCACCATGATATCATAATGATAAAATAAATTATCTCATATATATTCAGCAAGAAATTATCCCATCATGTTAATTTTAAAATAATTAAATTTAAGATAACTTGTTCCTAACAGAATCGTAATAATATATGTTTTCTCATACCCAAAGTCAAACCTTTCTCACGAGAGACCTAAAAAGTCTAAAATTCGGACGTTTTTCAATTCTACATGTTTTTTTTTTTAAAAATTCTTTTGACTACCAAGCTGATCCAAAGCGTAAGGTCAACATTAAGGGCCTGTTTGAAAAAAAAAAAAAGGTTTTTACTTTCTCAGTGTGAAAAACTGAAAATGGATAGGAAAATGGAATTGTATTTGATCATAAGAATAAATTAGAGTAATCGAATTTTGGTTAGTGATTTGTAGTGAAACTATGAAAATATAATTACCGTTTGGTCATAAATATTGAAATGATTTTAAAAAGTTATCTTCAATTAATTGTATTAGGAAAATGGAATTGCATTTGGTCGTAAATAAAAATAAGAGTTATCAATTGTTGTTACTTGTTAGTGGAGTTATCAATTGTTGTTAGTGATTTGGAGTGAAAAAATAGAAAAAAAGTTTGCGTTTGATCATAAATTTGATAAGGTTTTAAAAATATAATTTTGAAAAAGGGCTTAAAATATCTTGAAGTATTGAAATCGTACAAAATTATCTTTCATCCACCAATTGGCTCTAAAATGCCCTTCTCATCCAGCTCCAAAATACTCTTCTTACTCACATTTGGGTTCAAAATTAACCACTTATTTAATTGTTTTAAAATTAAACTGTTTAATAATTTTAAAAATATTTAGCGCTCAACTATTGGTTATAATTTTATTTATTAATATTATTTATAAATCAACCTACTACCCACTCATTACTAACTAAACCCAACCAATTAATAAACCAGTTATAATATCAAAATTGCCATAAACACTACTAAAACACGATAAAATTATAGATTCCTGAAAACGACATAAAAAACTATTCGAGTTTGAATCGAAGCCCCATATAAAATTTAGGTTTAGCGGATTTTTTAGGAGGACACTTTCAATAGAATTCTCTTTCAATCTTGAATTCGAAATTTATGATTAAAGGTAAAGAATTAGTACTTTCCGAATTGATTCATGCACTTTTTTTTAAATGTAATTTTATAAATATTTATGATTTGATTTAAAACCTTTAATATATTGATTTTTTTTTTAAAAAAAAAGTTATCTATGAAGTAACACAACATAATTGAGACGAAAGAATAAATTAAGATTAATATAGTCAGACTTTTAAGTTTATCAGTAATTTTTATTTAGACACTTGAATATATGACAATTTACTTCTATAGATTTTGGCCTCAAATTTTTAAAAATACTCATTGTCTTTAGCTTTCCTATTGTTGCATTAGTAATGTGACGGATTTATTAATTTGGTGGAATTTAATTAGTAATGGGTGGGTAGTGAATTGATTTATAAATTATACTAATAAGTTAAATTATTACAAATAGTTTAGTGCCACGTATTTTAAAAATATTTAAATAGTTTAAATTTAAAATCGTTAAATTAGTGGTCAATTTTGAACCCAAATGTGGATGACGAGAGTATTTTAGAGTCAATAGGTGGGTGAAAAGGATATTTTGGAGCCAATAGGTGGATGGGGGTAATTTTGTATTATTTCAATACTTTGAGGACATTTTAGGCCATTTCCAAATATTTTAACTATTTTCAAGTTTCCACCCGTTTTTGAAATTTTCACTTATAAAAATTCAAATATTTTCAAAATAAAATGCATGTCCAAATATAACTTCAAAAAACTCAAAATTTTAAATTATGACTTTAAAAATATATATCCAAACGGGAATGGTGTTTTTCTAATTCCCAAATCCAACTTAAAAAAAGAGAGTAAACTGATAGATGTGCCACAAAAAGAAGATACTAGTCAACTGCTAAATTAAAAAGGGAAAAAATCAATAAGTGTTTGTGATGAAGTGATAAATATTTTTTTATTCTTAATAAAAAAATTTAAATTCGAATTCATTTGAATAGAAAATCACATTTATTAGAAAGCGCTCTAATATGATTATCGAACACACAAAAAAAAATCTGACTTCTAATGCTCACTGCAGCAGCAAAAAGATCGGGACCCTGTTATTTTGGGCTGGGCCTACTGGGCCAATTTAGTTGATAATGACAGATTAGCTATTTCTCGGAAAAACTTATTCGTATTGAATATTTAAACACATGACTTTAGTGTAAATAAGTTTTACCCTTCCTCTTTTCTTTTTGTGGATTATCATTTTTTATTTTATTTTACTTTCTAAAAAAAGTTTGGAGTAGGGGAAGTGAAAAACATAATGTATTAAATGGAACCCTCACCCATCATGATCTTTATAGGAGATTATTATTATTTTATTACACCAAACATAAACTCATAATAGATTTCTTCAAAAGTTAAAACGTAGTGTATGATTAATTCTTTTTCATTATTTGTCATTTTGACAATCAAGAATAAATGTAACTTATGCCGTTATGCGTCATCTTGCTGAAGTGTAAAAAAATGAATAATTTAATCGGAGGTGCCTTCCCATTTTCAAATTTTATTTTATTTTCATGCTCAATATCTATATTAATTGTCAATAAGATTTGAATTTACATCAAAAAGTTTTATTTTCAAAGTAAAGCATTCCCTAACAAAGGTAACTTCGTATTCAAAAAGTAATCCATATTGAGAGTAAAACACTCCCTAATAAAGATGACTCTGTACTCAAAATAATTTTAAAATAAAGAAATACTTAGCACTCTATCACTATCCTTACACAGAGATATGTACATGTTTGTAATTAGTGGAGGGATATCATAAATATTTATATAACAGTAAAAATAAACTAACAAATGATAATTGCTATTTATTAAAATCATCATTTTAAATCGAAATCCATAAAATTAAAATTTATTTCTGTCTTTGCTTAGCCAAATGCATGATACAAATTGAAAGAGATAATTGTTTCATCTAATCTCTCTCTCTCTCTCAAAAAATAAAAAAATAAAATAAAATATATATATATATATATATACACACACTACTTTTCACATTGTATTGTCTAAATTGATGATTTCTTGTTTCTTCCTACTCTAGATAGCTAACAAGATTCAACTATTGGATCAAAATACAATGCATGACTATGCTATGCTTCTTTAATGGTTAATATAATCAATATGTACACGTGAAATTAAAATGTCACATGCATTATACTACTACTTCTACCTTAATCAGTTAAAATTCACATAAAGTAGGTATTAATTTGTACTACAAATATAGAAATTAATATCCATAAACATTGAATATGATATTACGAAATAAAAAATTAAACAGTCATCAACGAGGTGAATAATTAAATTTTCAATTAATCAAGCTATTGATCAAATTCTCTAAATGAATGTGATAATATATATGGTAGAGCATTAACATCATGTGTGTCTTTATCAACGTCATAAAAAATTGTCGGTGAGATGAGGAGTTAATGTTGATCATATAGATGGTTTAAGTGTCGTATAATATAAAACAAAGAAATCACATTATTCTCGATATTTTTAAAAGAAAATCGTTTTTGCTATGGGAATTTATTCTTGACTAATAATATAAAAAGTAGCTCTTAACTTTAAAGTAAATTAATCAAAAAGAAAAGACAACAAATCAGATCAATACAAGAAACACATGAAATATGAGTTATTTTCTTTCAAAAAGAAAAATCAACATAGAGAGGGTTGAAAAAGTCATTAACTTTGCTTAATAAGCAACTAAACCACAGGCTTGAAGGCTTTAAAAGAGAGATTAATTAATTAAATATAAGGAGTCATTATCAAAACCTGTAAATTGAATTTTGGGCAACAAGTACATTGATCTTATCAATATTGATGATAAATAGCACTCATCTATAGGAAAACACTCCACAAAAAGTAGACCTATCAAGTAATCTGATGATATATATTTTACTATATCATTGACTTTGAGTTCTTTCTCTTATAAGATAACATGGATTTACATTGATATTTTATACAATTTTTATATCGAAAACTTAATATAATTGGTTATAATACATAGTTGGTCATAATTTATTTTTAGGTTATAATATCAGACTTACTAAAAAGAGTTTATACCTTCAAATCAGTTTTTTTTTCATGGACAAAATTAGGCATTTGTCTAGCAGTTTGGAGTTCAAGTTTAAGTTTTTGATTTGAAGTTAGAGTTTGTTTACGACAAGACAATAAAAAAACTTTAATTGTAATTTGAAATTTTGAGTTCAAATCTCAAATCTTACTAAAAGGTAAAATTTCAAAATTAAGTTGATAATTTTATTTTTAAAAATTTTACAAAAAAATATCTCTATTTTATCAAAATAGATTGTTCCGTATCATATGGATAATTATATCAAAGAAAATGACAAGTTACTATTATTATTCATTTATTGGAGTAGTAAATTTTTATAAAATTATGTATATTTGAAAAATTGTAACATAGAAATTGCAGGCATTTTTTAAAAGGAACATATATGTGTAATTTATTAATATGACATCTAAGATATTCAAATACTATTTTGTTATATTCCATAAATTGTGGGATGTTGAGAAATTCTCTTATTTTATGACAAAAAGAGAGTATAATTTTAAGATTCAAGTCTCTTATTCAAACAAGATTTCAAGTTTAAATCAACTTATTTCAAATCATAATGGTCAACTAGATCCTATACAAAGAGAAACTTTTTCTCCAATAACGCACAGGGTGACAATGAAATTCAAATTCGGACCATTCGTACGTTCTGATATATATATATATTAAAGTATATAATAATCTCATTTAAAAATTAAATTATAAAGCTAGTAGGATATAAATCTTTTTACATATTGTCCATATGTGTACATAGCAGTTAAAGGTGGACTTGAAAAGAAAGAGACAAATTAGATATATTATATATAACAAGTAGTGGATGATAATAGAATTCCAAAGTCAAGTGGCTTCTTACTTCAATCTTTGATCAGAGTGATCTCATCAATTCAGCATGATAACAAAGAAGATACAATGATGTTTGGAGTGTTTTAAGTAATGCTCTACTCATACGTCCATTCACTTTTGTGTGTGGACTCTACTGTCCGTTTCGTTTTATACCAAAAAAAAAAAAAAGTGAATATAATACAAGTGTTCTTCCTTTATAATCATGGAGATGCAGATATTTGAAGATGAAGGAAGTTACATGGGTAAAACTTATTCACACCTGGTGTTTACATTAATTCAATACATGCAAGTCACGTGTTTAAATTTAGAGTTTATTTAACTTATTTTAAATTAAATAAAATGTATTTTACTTCATTAAATCATATAATAATAAAAAAACTCATTAAATTATATAATGATAAAAAAATAATACTCGATATAAGAATAAATTTTTTAGATTATTTGGCACAAAATAAATGTCACTTTCCATTCATGAGCATGTGTTGGTTTGTGTTGGATACTCGGTTTCTTCCTTTTCTGACTTTTCACTTTATTAGTTAGAAGACGCATTTTGCCATTTTTAGCTGCGGTTCACGCTTCACAACTAGGCTAGCGTTTGATACTAAGTTTTTAATATTCTTTAGGTAAATTATATTTGAATGATGTGTTTGGTCTAAATTTTTCTAAAATTATTTAATTATTTCAAAAAAATATAATTTATATTTATATGTTATATTATTATTAAAAATATTCATAAATTTATATTATTATTGTATAATGAATATATTTCATTAAAATAAGAAAAACTTGGAAGGTACTATACTTCGGCAATTTATGTCATTTGAACTCTTATATCTAAAAATAATATTATAAAAATATTACATAAAAAAAATAACTTTTATATCGGAAATTAATATTATAAAAATATTATATAAAAAATAATTAAATATACAAGAGATTTAATTAAAAGATATCATTCATATAATATTTAATTAAAAGCTTTATATAATGATATCGTGTTAAAATATTTGATAAAGTGAATTGATATGATGAATAATGTTAAAGATGATGTTGGGTTGGAGTTTCAAAACATTAAATTTTACATTAAATAAAAATTTAATATAAAATTTAGTATTCAATTGAAAACGGTGAATTTAGTAGCAGAGGCTTACGTAAACTCAATAAATAAAATTGTATTTTCATTCATTGTGGAACACTAACGAAGCCAACAGCAGATTTCCAAGTGGGCTGAACGGGTCAGGCACTTCAATTTCTCATATTTGTGTCGTTCTTATCTTTATTTATTTTTAATTAATCATTACTAACCATAAGCCTCGTATTTCTAATTTATTATATATTCGTAATCACTAAATAAATAATTCAATACAACTAAATTTAAGTTCAAACATTAAAATATGCTTTTCGGCTCCACTTAAATAAATGAAAAAGAATAGATTACATCAAGTGTGGAGAAGAGAATATAATGCACCCACTTAAGAAAGTAAAAAGTGGATAATACTTCATATAAAACTAAACTCTTTTTTTTTTTATAAATACATATGAAAAAATAGCTCAAAGTATGACATCATGATAATGCTTGGTGAGTACTAATATATTCCGAAATATACACCACGTATACACTTCTTTTGTATATATATATATATATATATAGTATACAGTATACACTAGTTACATATTCTATACATATTTTGTTGATTTAGATGGTTCTAAAGATAGAGCGTTAATTTAAATCAACGCCTTTAATCACAACCATAAATTAGAGAAAAAATGACGCAGCATGAGGTTTGAGATGAACTAAACGTAAATTAAAATAAGTTAGTATTGAAGACTTGCCACTAAATCCTTTTAATTGTGAAGATCATATAATGGATGACTTTGACTATTTAAATTTGTCTTTTATCATGTATAACTTTCAGTATTTTCTTCGACATATTGGTCTACCACAGTTACCGTAATGACAATGTTATGCTTTTTATATTAAAGTCTTAAAGACTTTATGCACATAAATTTACACTTGTACCAAGTCCCTTAAGCTTGTCAATTTTGTCGACACAAATTGATAAAGACCTTGTTATAAGGTTAGTTAAGACCGTTGAACTTTGTACGTTTTCAAGTAAGTATAGCAACCAATCTAAAATTTCTAGTATATTGGTGCACCAATAAAAGAAAAAGAAACAAATGTACTTAGGCCTCATTTATTTACACTTAATACAGGTTTGTATTTTAATCATTCAGTTTCAGTTTATTAAGTACGTTTAATTTTTAGGTCTGAATCTAAATCATTCAGATTCAATCCATTAAGTACATTTGTTTTATTTTTTTAAAAACCTCTTAATGGGTCTGATGAGGTATGAATGAATCAAATCTGTAGGAGACTCTTAACAACATTCAGACTCATTTAATGAGTTATCAAATAATAAATCATCGCTTCTCTACTTTACGTGTGCTATTTTATCTCATAACTAAAAACTTTCTCTCTCTCTTTTCTCAATCAAACACCATTTTTTTCCTCTTGAACTGGTAAGTTTTCATAAATCCTTTCAAAAAAAATTTATATTAATAATTTTCTTGATTAACTGTGTCAAGAACACTAGTGGTGTATTTGTGCTTATCAAAGTTTTTTAATGAAAAAAAATTGTACTCCAAATCATGATTATTAAACTTTTTTTAAAAAAAATAAATTCAAAAGTGATAAATTTTGTTGAAATGAAATTTTTATGATATTTTATTAATGTTAATTTCACATGGACATTCAGATATTGAAAACAAACAACATTAATTATTTAGTGTTCAAATTTAGAGACTATATCTTAATATTCAGATTTGTATTCAGATCTAAACACCTAAATCGCGAATCTTAATATTTAGATGTGTATTCAGATTCGGACCTGTTAATCTTAATAAAAATAAATGAGGTCTTAATGTACTAGAAGCATGGGTACTACAAATAATATCATATATATATATATATATATATATATATATATATATGCCCATTTATTTACCCCTAAATAATATTTAAACAACAACATTAAACAAAAAGGAGTAAAACAACCGCAGTTGGGTTCACAGGAGAACGTAGAAATTGAAGATTTTGCTGGTGTCTTCTTATAAGGTGTCCCTTTTTTTTATGTGTGTATTATTATATTCAATGTCTAGACTTCTTTTAGTCCTCGTAATCATGCTGAATTTGTCGATGCCAGAACCATCCAGTTGTATATCTATAAATTATTTTACTAAAGGAAAAGATAATTTATTTTAAATTTAAATTAATTCTACAAAAATATCATTCTGCTGAACTTACACACACAAACTATAGTATTATTAAGAAGGAGAAATTAAAGAAATAAGAAGTGTGTTTTATCGTTTGGGCCCAAATCTTTGAGACTTGCAACGTGTTTGTTGGACTACAAGCCCATTAGCGGAACGGCATATAGAAACTGCATAATTAGATGTACTCTACTGCTATATATACCAAGTCTGTTTATACTATTATTATCTATATTTTAAAAATATTATATATCTTACTACTAATTAAGGGATTTTTACTATATATATGTTAAGGAAGATACACCTAGATACATGTAACTTTTTTTACCAGATAAACTAAAATAGGGAGAAAGGCGAGCGAGATTTGTTATATATTTCGATATATGTGAATCACATCATATACGCAAGAGAGCGGCAAGCGAGATGGGAGAGAGACGAGGGATGCAGACGATCGACAAGATTTGCTTTTATTCCAGATACATGCGAATCCACTTGTATACAATGTATCTAGAACAAATTACACCTAATTTTGACCTCATGTATTCATAGATACATGTTTGTGGATGCACCAAAATCTGATACAATTCGTAATATTACAAACTGAAATGTATCTAAATAGTTAACTTCTAAACTACGAAAATTTACATAAGTTTCCATAAAATAACTTGTGTCACGATGAAGCTCTATTCGGGGGTCCAGAGCAAAATCAACACTTTTTAAGAGGACTAAATCTAGACACACACCCATGTTGCTCAATTTATGATAGTACATGGACAAATTTGACATCAAGGCATGTTAAATATAATGGTTAAGATATTTTGTAGTTGTGGAATTAAGGTCCTAGACATGGACATAACAAATCTTTCTCCATCACGGGTCCGTTAGGTAAAGTTATTACGAGTTTGGAGCCTGAAGGGTATACAATATTTAAAAAAAAAAAAGTTCAAAACGGTATATAAAATTTTATATTAATCAAAACGGTAAAATCGCTGGAACAACAGCGATTTCCTCCACCAGAAAAAATAAAATCACTGCTACTGTAGCGATTTTGCAAAATGTGATTTTTTTATAAAAAAATTCAAATCTCTACCTAGGCAGCGATTTTTAATTTTTTTAAAATTTTTTTTTTTAGAAAATCCTGTCTAGGCAGCGATTTTCCATTTTTTAAAAAAATATTCAATTTTTCTTTTAGAAAATCGCTGCCTAGGCAACGATTTCTATTTTTTAAAAAAAATTGTTGCCTACGCAGCGATTTTCATTTTAAAAATAAATAAAAAGTTTTTTTTTAGAAAATCGCTGCCTAGGCAGCGATTTCCATTTTTTTTAAAAAATAATAATTTAATGGTTAATTTGTTTTGTTTCTTTAACTACGTATAACTCACGGCTGCTACAACTTCTGTCCCAAATTGGTGAGTGTGTAATAGCCTGTAAATTACATAAGAGACGTAAATCGTACTAGGCAAGTTCTATGCGACAGACTCGACTCGTAATGTATTAAGGGGAAATCGATCTTGTTCGTGTGGATGATTAGTTTTCCAACTTACCTATATAAAAACTTGTACTTCCCTATTACGTTGTAATAGCTTTAATTCTCGATTTAACTACGCTTAACTCTTCTAATTTGTTGTTTTAATTGTAGGTTGTAAAAAAATAACATAGCAAAACGTAAAACCCAATATGTAAACTAGTGGAGAAAAAAAGATACATGTAAAAAGTAGTGGTTTGAGGTATGGAACTTATCTGGACAGCACTCTTATTAATTTAAAAGAAAGAGCCCAAAATCCACCGCACCCAATTATATGAATAGGCAGTTGCTTATTAAGTGACTTGAATCATTTACCACTTTCTATCACGTGCTTTACACTTCTAGGAATTGTCCTATCCTTGAAGTTAAAGATAGAGGCAAAACCTCTCTATCTAGGTCCACATCACATGAACATTTATTTTTGTATATCCACCTACTGTTCTTTTGGAATTATACTCCTAGATCTCTAAAGTTTGAACCAAACTAATTGAATGTATATCATTCAAATTAATTAGGACATGATCTATATTAGACTTAGTATGAGGTGATGATCTGTTATCAAATCAATACAACTTAGTCCTATATTAACCCCAACGACAAGTGCATGAGATCATGTATACAAATCATATAAAGAGAACACAGCTAAATACTTCAATTAATGGTTAGAAGTAGAATCTAACATGACCTAATTAATATTTGTATGAGATGGCCATTGAAAATGATGGGACACTAAAATATAATGTCCAAGAAACACCCAATGACCCAAGACCATACTTTCACTTAATCATACTTTTTTGAGTTTTTCTGTTTCGATTTGTTTGTCTGGTTTTAATTTGGTATGAAATATAAGAAAGTAAAAAAAGATTTTTAAATCTTATATTGTTAAATTAAATATTTGTCAAATATACAAAATGTATTTAAATCTTATGATCTTAAACATGCTATGTCATTTTTTGAAACAAAGGGTTATAAAACATAATATTCGCAACAAATTTCTATCAAACCAACTCACATAGGAACGAATTAAACAAATATTCTCATTGAAATACTAAGGATAGTCCCCGCACAATTTTTTTTCTCATTGATTTTAATCAAAATATGTGTGATGATAATCATTCAATATTTTTAGGTGGAAAATTTTAATGGCAAATTTGATGACCATTTCCACCTTAAATCTTGAACTTAATGATGAAGGATCCATTATTGAGTTATCAATTAGGAATGGAATGAAGACCAAAAAAATAAACACTTTTATTAATGGCGGATTTGGTGAGATTTATAAGAGACTCTACTTTATTAAAATATTAAAATTAAATACATGTGAAGTGGAATTATCCATTGTTATATATTAGGGAGAAACATGCATGTTGTTATGTACTAACATTGTGGTTAATAACGCTGGCAAAGTTGCGCCGCTATCCAATGATCCCCACGTGATTAATAGTAATGAAGAGGCAAAAGAAACACTAATTTAAGCATTTTTGGCTTTAAAATAAAGAGTATAACAAGTCATGAGCATGTTAGAAAAAGTGAAGGTGGGGACAAAATTTAGTAAGAAGCAAAGTTCATTCAGTTTAGTATAGTCCCCAACTTCTCTTTAGCTTTTGAACAACTTGTTTTGATGTTTGTTGTCATATATTGTGATTGTCTAAGACTTTTAGAAGCTTTTCATACAAGGTATAATTTATAGAATAGGAGTATAAATATCGGTTGGATATGAATGTGTGTCTCCATGCAATCTCGAGTAATTAGTTGAGATATATTGAAGATGATGGGTTCTTGGGCTATACTTTTGTTGTTAGTTGCAACTGTGCTGAGCTCAATATGTTTGGTTAATGGGCTTAATGTGGATCATGAAAAAACTAGGGGGAGATTTTCTCAAGTTAATGTCACTACTTCCAGTGCAAGGAACACAACTTTTGTGAGTGATGTTATGGTGAATACTGAAAATGCTGGAAAAAATAGGGGCCAGGGAGGTGGAGGTGGTGGAGGAGGCGGGGGAGGAGGTGGTGGTTATGGTGGAGGAGGGGGAGGCGGTGGTGGTGATGGTGGAGGAGGAGGAGGAGGAGGAGGGGGCAATTGTTGGGGATGGGGATGTTGGGATTATCCTCCAAAAGGCAACTAATTTTTGCATGCATGATCAAACTTTTCATCACTTGTTTCTTTTAACGTAAAGCCTCAAAAGGCATTTAAAAACTACTCAATTGTTTGGTCGTGTAAAACTCATTTCAATTACTTGTAATAAATTTTTGTGACAGAAGAGTCTTAGAACTCAAAGGGTTGATTTAATGTTGTGGAATTGATTTCATGAATTAATGGAATTATTGTCTACTTTTTGCTGTTTAGTAGTATGTGATGATGATTATCAATAAAATTAACCTTTCTACTTTTGCTTTTTATATTGTTTCTTCCACAAGACTATGGGCCCCTACTTGAAGAGAAAGCCTCTTTTTGAATTATATCATTTATCTCAATTTAGAGCAACATTATAGCAAATATAAAGGGATGACATAACGATCAGTTAGAAACTAGTAATATCAAAGAGTTCAATAAGTTGTCTCAGGCCCAACCAAGTCCAGTTGTAAACTAGAAATTAAAGCCAAGTCCAGTTGTAAACTAGCCCAACCAATAACCTACATCTCAGGCCCATATCGTTATGAATTGGTCATGTTAGCTAATTGATGAATATTAATCTGCCCAAATGATTGTTCCGAGTACAAAAGAATAGCCACCCAGTCCAAAAGTTTGGCCTACTAAACACCCTTTTTTTTGTAAGGAAAAAGGGTTAAATATGCCCCTAAACTATTTGAAAAGGTTTAGATATATCCAACTCATTTTACTTTTCTTTAAATGCCAAATGAATTTTCCACATCAATTCATTTATATTAAAAGAGAAAAGAATCACTTATGCCCTAACTATCCGACCTAATTTTAATACACATAATCGAAACACACCATATGTTGTAGACAGGTTAACAAAAAAAGTGCATTGCTCATGTGTTGGAAGAGAGTGATTGTATTTGTGGGTCAATAAGTTAGTGATTGTGATTCCTTCTTTGTCCAGAATATGACAGTCTTTTAAATTTACGGATAACAAAGGACGCATCTTTCCCTCAATATGTTTCCCACCAATTATTAGTTTTACGTTACCACACATCTCCGGAAGTGGGTATGTATTTTTTTTTTTACATATTTTGGCATCAAAAAATGTTGATTATGTTATTTAAAAAAGATAGTTATATTTGTCGATGAGGTTAGGTTTTTTTCAATCTTTTTAATAATTTTTATGTTCATTTTTAATTGTCACGATTTAGAGTCAAATTATAAGAATATTGATTAATATTTTAAAATGTATTTTTTCATCAATGTAAAAAATTGCAATTTATAATACTTTTCATATAGTTTTTGAACATCTACAATTTTTTGTTTAAAATATTGAATTAATATAATCTAATTTAACTTTAAAAATTAGTCAAATTGACGTTCAAAAATTTCAACATGACACATAAAAATAAACGGATGGATAGTAATTTAATGATTTTCGAGCTAGTTATGATTTGAGCCGGCCGGTCGGGTGAAATCGGATGAGTGATTTTTATTAGGGTCAAGTTTAAAATTGGAGCAATGATAAAATGCCGCGTCAAATATTTTTTTAATAATAAATTAATAAGTGTATTGTTAACCATTAATCTAAATATGTTTAGCAAGATAGATAAATAAGGCATATGTTTAGATCTTTTGTGATAATTCAAAAATATTCTTGCCTCTTTTCTGATGTATTCTCTTCGAGAATCAAATTACTTATGTTTGATTAGGAATTTATTCATGGAATCTTTAATTTTTTTTTTGATATAAAATTAATGTGTTAGTAAATTATGTAAAAAGGACTATAAATCATAATAATTAATAAATTAAAATCTTTAGAAGATTTATAAAAAAAAATTACATTCAAAATTTGAATCTGAAATCTTTAATAAAAGAGTCTCGTCACTAAACTTATTAATTGATTTAAACCCAGCAAAGAGACAAGAATTCATAAGCACAGGACAAAATATAAATATTCAAAAATGATATGTACGAAATGTTTCGAAAGTTGAATATTAGAAATTGAAATGCACCTAGAATGGCATGTAGTGGTTTTTGAATTTGACATGTCAATATCATTGCGATAACAACAATGCGGAGAATAAACTATAATTATCATTCTTTTGAACTTAAATATTAATTTCGATGATGAAATTTGTACCGCCAAATAGCTAAGCGCCAGAGAATAGGGATGATACTATTACCATCTACCAAAAATATTTAATTTAAGGCGTAAGCGCAGAGGGCGTCACGAATAGTAAACAGCAATTTTTTAAGCACTAGTAGCATTATGTTTTATTTATTTATTTTATTTAAAAAAAACACCCAAGAGGTGGTTAGTTTTTTATTAATTAACTTATTTTTGTTATTAAGGATTCAAAATAAGCGGTTAGAAATATTATAAAAGAAATATCTTATAAAAGTGCTTTAAAAGCTATTTTGATTTTAAAATATCTCTCAACTAATTAGTAAATCAAGATATGCTTTATGTTTTGGGAGGCCAAAATTAATTATTTTAATATAAATAAGGTGTTTGATTGAGCTTTTGAAAGAAAATATGTGTTTATCCAAAAAAAAAATAACTGCTTTTGAGTAAAACTTTTTTATCACAAACACTAATTACTACAGTAAACTGTTAAGTAATTTTAAAATTAATTAGTCAAACACAATAACTTTTTTTTATAAGGAAATCAATTTTAATAGTTTGACCAAAAAAGTTATAAATCGCAAATAAATTGGAGTTGGCTGATTTATTTTTTAATTAACAAACTGCAAAACTAAAGAAATGAAATATGGAATGGGATTAAACAAAACAATCAAGAAAAAAATATAGTAACTTAGAGAGAAACAGGACACACTTCAATTTACACTTTATATATTTAGTTATTTAATTCTTATTTTTCTTCTCAAACAAGTTTTTGAAAAACCAAAACACCAATATTTAGTTAGTTAATTAATTATTAATCCTCTCAAGGTATCATTTTCATTTGCTTGTTGATAAAGAAGTCATAATAGATTTAGACTGTTTAGAGAAGTAGTTAGGACAGAGTCATTGCAAGCATTTTCCACCCAATTATCCTAATAATTCAGTGGGTAAGCAAAAGGATAAAGTTTTACCATAATTGCTTATTTTACGTTGATTAATTATCGCTAAGTTTTAAGAAAAAAATGATATTGATTTTCTTTAGTCCTGCATTCCATTTTTCTAAATGGAAATTAGTCGCCTAGTTAAACACTTGATCTTGCTGTATAAACAATTTTATATATTGCTTCCTACGTCTCAGATTATTTATTTTATATTTAAATATAGTTA
Source organism: Solanum pennellii (assembly GCF_001406875.1). NCBI lineage: Eukaryota > Viridiplantae > Streptophyta > Magnoliopsida > Solanales > Solanaceae > Solanum > Solanum pennellii. Next base: position 51,634,325 of record NC_028638.1, read on the forward strand.
TTAATTTATTTATCGTTTTTAAAATCAAGACAAATTTAATTATTTTCCAGATTAATTACCTTATTCGTTATTGCGATCCACCTCACTATAAATAATGTCATTAATATTATTTGTCAATTCACAAAATCAGAATATATATAATTAATTATTATTTTCCTCATTTACCCTTAGAATTAATTAATTTGTTTTTGCAAGTATAAACATGCAAGTTTGTAATGTTAAAAAGTTTCTTTAGGACAAACTAAGTGAACAACTAATTAATACTATGTGATATAAGGAGTGATTAGTATGATTATTCAAATACCAAAGAAGGGTAAAATAGTGAAAATGCCCTGGTTATTTATGAGCATATAAAAATCAGTGAGGACAAATAATTTGAGTATTATTTTAGCCTACTCTTCTTGAGCTTATCAATTTAATGGAAACACCTACATACTTCAGAGAACATGTCTGAACATTTTCAGTCGCACTTATCATCACATCCACTAATTACTTTGGATATTCCCTAATCAATCATTGATTAGAGCAATATATTTAAATATACTAATCACTTAAATATTGTGAAAGTCAGAGCAAAACCACTGTGACAAATGGCATGCGTTCTTCAATCAATTCAGGATTGTGCATTCATTAATCTCAATCATCAATCAAATTAGCATCCTAAATCCATTTTATGTGACTAATGTTATATAGATTCTTTTGGCTTCTTGTCTTGAGATGCTCAAATGTGTGTGAACAATAATCCTTTATACCACTACTAGTACTATTTAATATTGTGTGTATGATCACGTGATAAGTTGTGTGATCACGTGTATGAAACTTGCCTAGAAATGTGCCAGAAATAATGCTGATAATAATACTCCAAGTAGATATGGGAGCTAGTGTCATCATACATGTTAAATAATACTACAAATTATAACTCAAAATTAATAAGCAACAATGTAAGTGAGACGTGCAAGTCTCTATTTTAGTGAAGCTTCTTCTTCTTTTTGACAACAAATTTTAGATGAAGGTTCTCATCTAGTTTTTATGTCTAAGAACGCAAATTTACAAATCCATTAATCATAAAAGAGAGTTCCAAATTGACATGATTGATATTTAGTGTCTATGTGGTTCAAATTAAGTGTGATCACCACTAGTTAGTCGATAAGATCACCAATATGTCCAAAAGAAAATCAAAAGACATTACTCAATCATCTGTTTAAGTCTTGATCGACAGAATTACCTAATTGATGTGATTATATTTCTTTAAATTAATGTATTAGATCCCAAATTCAATTTCAAAACACCTCAACCATCTAGTACATTTTTATCGTTGGGCAAAAATTCCAAATGAGTGAAGTAATATTCACTCCAACATCAAATATTAGAAGAAAAAAAAAACTAAAGTAAAGTGGAAAGAAAAATAAATTAAGAGGAGGATATATCCATTTCAAAGACTGTTTACACAGTCTGATTACAATAGTGAAGTTAAAAGAATTTTATTTGAAGTGTTCAAAATTTTAAATATTATATTATGTTTTATACGTATAATATAAAATTTTAACATGTCCAAATTGTAACCATAATAAAACTAGGAAAGCGCGCCCCTCTTGTTCTCACAGAAGAGTCACAGTCCATGCAGACTGTATTTTTCTCCACTCTTTAAACTTTCTACACGAAAAGCTTGTGATTCCTTTCCTCTACCAAAAAAAGACTACAAAAAAGTGAGATACTCCTTAACACACTTTTGGCTTCGTTTTAATTTATATGTTTGATTTTTATTTAGTATAAAAATTTAAATTTTAATGTCTTAAATTAAATATATATGAAAAATAAATTTTTTCGTAAAAACAAATTTAAAAAAATAAGATAAGTGAATTAAAATGTTGCGAGTATATATATAATCGGTCACATCGAAATTCTTGCATGGAATATGTCTCTTGAGTCCTTCCCCACCTTAACCATGTGTCTTAAAATTCTCTGAATGTTGTTTAAATAGTGTGGGTGGACCACATCAACATATACCATTGCCACCCAAAATGTCATTAATCATGTTTGTTTGATTTTTCCATTTGTTTTTATCAAAGAAATAGTGAACCACTTATATACTAATAGAGAATAAGAGTAAGAAATAGTGCAAAATTTAGAAATATAAGATTATCTACTCATGTATTGCAAAACCAATTCGTTAGAATTAGGCGAATGCTTATGGCTCACGCCATGAATGTTTGGGAATTGGGGTCTTGTTTTTATACGGAGAAAATTTTGTTAGGAGAGTCATATCCGAATGAATTTTATAATGCGTGATTTAAATTTAATCAAGATTTCAAGGAGTGCTCCAAACAATATGAGATTGAAAATCTTCAAAAAAAAAAAAAAACAACTACGGATTGTTTAGTACAAATTCTTGAATTATAATCCTAAAATATTTTTTTTTATTTCTTTTTACTTGTCACTGTTTTCTTTTTTGTAGACTCATACTATATAAATTTTGACAAACATTTTTAAATGTCATTTTTCATTATATTAAATATGAAAAAATTATAATTTACGGTACTTATGAACTTTGAAAACCTAAATTTTATTGTAATATCTCAATTAAATATAATCTAATTAAATATTGAAAATAAATCAAATTAACTTCAAAAACACAAAATGACTAAAAAAAATTGAAGTAATCTGTTGACTAATTTATTTCATTTGAAAAATGAGATAAAATAAAAATTCAAATTGAATGGAACAAAATGTGATATTTCATAATTAAATCTACATTGTATTTAATTATCAATTACATATAATATAAAAATGTAATTTTAAAATATATCTCACTATCCACGTACCAAACAACCCCCTAAAAGGCTCATATACTTCTCACTTTTCAACGGCCTGCTACTAAAAGGTTGAAACGTTCCAAATGCACTTGTCATCTTACTTTTTCCCTCCTATTTTTTGCACAATATTACAAACAAACACCAATAATAATAAATAGTAAAAACAAGACTACAAATGAAATAAAAAGATTTTCTCTAAAATACGTTTCTTTTTTTTCTGGGAATTATATCAAGTAAAGTACATTAAAGACTCCTCCATCCGTTGCACTAAACTTTAAAACCTACCTTCACCAAATCTTGGGTCCATGTTAGGAAATGTACAATCTAAACCGGGCCTAACTCTCTTACTAAACCGGTTCTATTTTTTAACCTTACTAACTTAACTCCGGTTCACATTTTTTTTCATCTAAAATTCCTAACTAAAAATTAAATTAAATTCCCTAAAAAGCAAATAAAATATCTTCAAAAACTCTGAACCGGCTGAGTTAAACCGGTTTCTTCTGATTCCTTCTTCCGCCGCATTTCCAGAACTTTCCGGTGATTGTTTGAGTGGAGCTCGGTGGAAAACGTCGGGCTGCATGCCGGACGGTACTCTGGTAGCAGCCGACCGGATTTGAAGCGAACCCCACAAGCATTGCAAAGAGTTTTTGCACCCATTGGACCGGCTCGCCACTGTGGGGTTTTCTGAACCCCACAATGGCTGCACCGCCGTGGTTGCTGAGGCCCATTTCCACCATGTGGCGTCGGTTTCTTCTTCAGCTTCTTAGCCAGTGGTTTACCTGGTGACTCGGCAGAGTGAACCGGAGTTGGGTATAGGAACCAAGAACCAGTAGGTGGAGATGACGACATGGTGGTGGTGGAAGATGAGGAAGTTGAAGAAGAAGATGATTCGGTCAATGAACCTGAACAGACTGGCCAAACTCGGACGCTACTCCTTCCTCGCTTAGTTCTTGCCTTGGTTTGAACCGGAGTTGCAAAACAGGGCTTCTTCTCTTCAACCCGAATTTCTCCGTCGCCTGTTTTTTTCTCGACCGGCAATTTCCCGGCGGGATAAGCAAGTGAATACCCAGAAAACGACTCTTCAACAAAATGAGACAGCCATTCAAGGCTATCCAAGTCATCAGTCTGTTGCCAAAAAAAACGCTCTGTTACCTTCAGTTCACAAGAACTAAGAAAAAAAACGTTTCTTTTTTCATAAAAAATCAAACTTTACAGCAAAATCGAGACAGGGGGTTTGAGAAGACTCACCGGAACACTGATTTCACTAACAGCAAGAGAAGCAAAATCTTCATTAACAGAAATGGTGACTTTGTCCTTGTCATCAATTTCTGTTTTTTTCAGAGGAGAAACAGCAATTGAAACAGAGCATGGTTTTTGAACAGAGATACCTTCTCCTCCCTGGTTTTTTCCTTCTTCTTCTTCTTCACCTTCACCTTCAACAAAGCCATTGGAGAAGTCAAGCAAGTCGTCAACGAAGAAATCATCGCCGGAGACTCCATTTTGACCGGCACCGGCGGCAGAGAAGTCATCCCCGAAGGTCTGGTTTTGGGTCATTTTCAATGGTGTCTCAGGCACAAAACTGTTTCTCAAAGCCCACTCCGCACAGTCCATTTCCTGATAACAGTTACACAAAGCAAATTCAGAACAAGAAACACAAAAAGATTGAATTTTTGAGAGGTTTAAAGAAATAAAAAAGTACCTGGATATATAGAAGAAGAAAAAGATAAGAGAGGAGGAAGATGAAGAAGGTGGATGAGGAGATAGGGAATAAATATTTTTTGCTTTCTTCCTTAAAACTTCTCCTAAATACTTCTTTTTCTTCCCCTGTTTCTCTTTTTATTTTTCCTTTGTACTTTTCTGTGGGGGATTTCATTTAAATAGTACCCAGTATTTATAACTTATTTTTTGACTATAAAAGATTTTGAAGATTTCATTTTTGTATATTTATTATTAATTTTATGTCCTTTTTATAAATATATTTTTATTACTACAGTCTACATGCATAAGTACTGGAAAAAAAAAAGTCTTCTTTTCTTAATTCAATTAGTAAATGGTCATTAAAGATAATTTCTACTAAACATTCAATAGATTGTTGACTTATATTAAATATATAAAACATATAAATATAAATACCAAACCAACAACTTGACTTATTCCTACTCATGAGATTGTGTGTAATTTGGGTGAAATTATTTGCATTTAAAATTATCATTAATTTTATGTTCTATTATTTACATAATTTTAAAAAATAGAAAAATATTATTTTGTAGCAAAAGCTATCAAACTTTATTAATATCTAGAAACGCTTTTTTTTTTTTCCATTGATATTTCAAAGGATGAATGTGCAAATATTATAAAACCTTATTATTTCCAAATTGGCTACTTAAATAAAGCGTTATGGAGCCAAATAGCATACAAAATTTGAAAATAATGTGATGAAATTAAACGAAACTGCCAAAAAATAATTGTTCATTTACTTTTAGGAAGTGAAACTTTTCTTGTTTTAGAAGATTGGTCCCATATCCTTTGACTAATTAATTACGTATGCTTATCTTAGCTAACGCTTTATTCGGCTCTCTTTGATGTCAATTTACCAATTAATTTGTTTTCCCGCTCTTTACACTTTTCTAATTTCCTTCAAAAATAAGAAAATTTGCTCAAATAATTATTAGTACTTCTTGCTCTTTGTAAAATTACTATAGATTTCATTAAAAATAGTTATGTTGGTCAATAAATAATACTATTAAAAATAAAATAAATATTTTAAAATTAAATTATCATTTAATATAAAAAATGTCATTATTTTTTTATTAACTATAGAAAAAGTAAGTTATATTAATTGAGATAGAGGGTACTATAATTTAATTTTCCAAATAAAACTAGTCATGATTACTACAATTTTGTTTCTTTGACTGGGATGTTTTTAAAATACTTTAAGCTATTATTTACTCTGATTTATTATAAGTATCATTTTTTTTTATTTCTATGACTTTTTTTTAGTTAATCTAAAAAGGAATAATATATTTATATATTTAATAACGATTTAACTTTAAAATTTCATTTGATCATTATTAAGATAATTTAATTTTAGACCATAAATTTAAAAAAAAAAATTAGAATATGTGTCAAGTCAAACTAATTAGATAAATTTAAAGGGATAATGCACAAGTATCCCCTCAATCTATGCCCGAAATTTCAGAGACACATTTATACTATACAAAGGTCCTATTACCCCCTAACTTATTTTATTAATAATTTTCTAACACTTTTTGTCCTACATGGCACTATCTTGTGGGCCCAACGTTGATTGATTATTTTTTTCAAGCTAGTGCCACGTAAGCTAAAAAAGGGTAGAAAATTACTTATAAAATAATTCAGTGGGTAATAGGACCTTTGTATAGTATAAGTGTGTTTATGGGATTTCGGACATAGGTTGAGGGGTACGTGTGCATTTTCCAAATTTAAATGTAGGAAACAATATTTTTTTTTCGTGGTTTCTAAATGTATATTCTCTCTACCCACTTTTAGTTGTCATGTTGTACTTTTCAAAAGTAAATTTTGACTAATTTTCAAACTTCAATTATATTATATAAATTTGATATTTAAAATAGAAAATATAGATATTCAAAAACTATATGAAAGATATTATAAATTGTAATTTTTCGCATATCAATATGATGAAAAATATAATGTAAAATGTTAGTCAAAGTTTTTGTTTGATGACTCTAAAAAAGGAAACAATGATAGTTGACTGAGAGAATATACTCTATTTAAAAAATCTTAATTCTTTATGTCCGAATTCATGGTCAAAATTTAGAGATTTAAATATCGAAAACTGTTATATATATATATAGAGAGAGATGGAACAAAATGAGTAACACTTTTTATATTAATTATACAATTTTAATTTATTTAAAATCCTTGAATATCTTTACGCACCAAAAATTACATAGTTGATTATGTTGTACTCTAAATCATCTAATATAAATTTTCTTGTTTATTTATGTTTGCAATTTCAAAAGAAAAAGTAATTGCAGTATAATGGACATTAACTTTTGAGTTTGAAGATGAGTGAAATCACTTTGCATGCGCATGTATTGCCCATGAAAGAATGGTTGTAATTTGCACGTAAAGTATACCACTGACCTAATTTTCGATTTTGGGTGGTTCGTCTAATGCAACAATTCACTTCATCATGTTCATTGCATAGTGGGAAAATTAAATATAAATCCAAATAATCTGACCTCAATTATACATTATTGGTTTCCTTTTTACACCTAATATAACATGTTATTTTGAATTTGCACTAAAAAAAAATAAAATTTGTATAATTCCCTTTATTTTTTAGTTTTAGAAAATAGTTCCTAGTAAAAATCTAAGTTCATATATGATTTAATATCATACCCTCATTTTATATTGTTTACTCTCTAGACATGCGAAATGTTCTTATGTTAGCTCTTAGAGAGGTGAGGATTTTATATGATTTTCGAATAATTTTTACTTTATGATTTGACTTTTAGAATTTAATTTTATTCGAAATTTATTTCTTATTATGATATTATAGAATCATGCTAGTCTCACTTTACTGTTTAATTGATGTTGCGCCCAAACTTAATTACATAGTTGGAAAATAACCGCAAACAAACTATAATTGCTATTTATTAAGTATTATTTAAAATGTAAATATATATACAATTACATTTCATTGGACAAATAGAGAGAAGGATGCCAGGAGCCCAAGACCCCTTCATATTTATTACATTTTGATCTGTCTACGCCTATGATATTTATTCTTTGTATCTAATTATTTTTTTTATAAAAAATTATCCTTCATTATTTGTTCATCTTGATAAACTAAGAAAAGATAAATTTTTTTACTCATTATAACCTCAATTAATTGTTTTGAAAAAGATAGACATTTTTGAAAAGCTTAAATATTTAATTCACCCACTTGATAAGTAATAGACGTAAATGATAAAGTCACTGTATTAATTATTGTTTTCTCAATTGGCATGTTAATTCAAAAATAAAGTGTTACAATATGATTCTTATCTTACGTTATTTTATTACAAACAAATTATGGTAAATATATTGCTATTATCAACGTCGCAAGTTTAATAAATGAAGAAATAATTTATTTATAACTCAATAATTCTCAACTCATCTCTACTACTTTTCTAAGACATGAAACTAATAGCTAGTACTATTGTACTAACATTCTTATCATAATAATAATAATGCAAAAACCAATTAAAAGTATGAAGTAGAAATCATATATTCTGATTAAAAATCATGTATATTTAATTAGTAAATTGCACACATGTAGTGCATGTAATCATAATGAAGATATATGGCAATAATCCCTTGGAAGCAAAGAGTGCTAAAAGTAGACGAAAGCATAGCCAATTGCATCCCCCACCACCATTTGTCTCCTTCTCCAATGATTCCTTTGCAAATCAAATTGCTGTCTCTTGTACCCTGTCTATTTTATTTATATTTACTACATATAAAAGCTCCCACAAGTTCGTGCTCAATATATATTATCGTATTCGTTTTAATTTTAAAATTTTATCGTCAATTATTATAATAATGTTCTATTTGAATTTTAAAATAATATTATCGTATATACAATATTTTAAAAATCATAATTTGCAAATAGCCACAATAAACCTAAAATTACTAAATTATCTTTGAACTCAATGAATATTTTTGATATATACATCTTGATCGAGATCTGTGTGCTTATCCCTCTTATATACTAATCGTGGATATTATTTAAGAATCTCTCTCTCTAAATATATATAAGGAGCGTATTTTTAATTCGTGAGACCGCTAATCGATTGTTTTTTTTAAGTAATACGTATAAGTTAATTGAAAATTTGCTCGAGTTATGGCTTATATGTCTAAACTGTAATTTAATAATTAATGTGTATAATAAAATTACATCCTTACCTACTTTTTAAAAAATATTTATAACCTATAAATTTAAAATTTTAATTTCTGTCTTTACATCGATGTTGCTACTTACAACAACGAGCTAGGAACAAAATTGGCATACTTAATCAGATTATGACCAAAGTTCTAGAGATTTTTATCTTTTAGAAGAAAGTAAAATAGAAAAACAAACATCGAATAAAATGTGAGACTTTGAAAAAAAAGGATTAATGTTCAAGAAAGATTTAGATACCAAAATGTGCGACGGTTTTTACATTGTAAAAGATTTAGACCGTCGGCTCAATGTCGTAATATAGGCAGGCCGGTAACACGTGTAATTGTTTGATAGGATAAATAAAATCTGGCAGTTGACTGTCATCAAAAAACATTTTCGAGGTTAAGGTTTTATCATATGATCGAGTATAATATCATTTACCAGGTACGACAAATTCTTTTTTTGAATATAATAGAATAACTTGGGCATGGAATTTTTTTTATTGGTAGGAAGCTCGTTCTCGAATGAAGACTTACACTGTGTGAATGTAAAGATATAATATTTAAGCATAACTCAATTTTAAAAAAATTGATTATAAGCCATGAATTATTTAAATTCATATAAGGAAAGCACCGGTCTATTCTCTAATCAATATTAGATTTTTACTATCTAACGCTCTCGGTCACACCCAAGCCAACTCGAAAATCCAAATGGGGATGAATAAGATCACGATATTATGTAAAAATATGATTTCTAGTCTAACTCAACCCAACATGTAGCTTATGAGGAAGAGATTACTCAAGTATATTTATGAAGACCACCGGTCTATAATCCAACCAACATACTCTCTCCTCCTTTTAAAAGAAAATGTCATTATTTTCTTTTTAGTGTGTTTCAAAAAGAATGAACTTTTCTTTTTTTGACAATACTTTAATTTTAACTTTTCACTTGACATGTTTAAGACCACAAGATTAAAGGACATTTTGGTATATTTGACACAATTTTTTTTAAAATTATTTTTAAACTCCGTTCCAAGTCAAAGCTAGACCATCATTTTTTAAACGAAAGAAATAATATTTTTTTTCACTATAACAGTGATTTCAGAATAATTAAACTTTAACATAGATATATCGAATGAAAAATAATATTAAAAAAAGAACACAAAGAAAAAGGAAAAAAGTAAATGCATATAATTGGCGCCCACTTTTATCATCCTCGGCGTTACAAATACAATCTCCTCGCAATGTGCAGCCTACCAAAATTCAGAATATCCATATATATCTGGATAACCTATGTTTGTGCCATAATTACCTTATTACCCCTACCTATATGTATTATATATAATTTCCAAAGGGAACTCATTTTATTGAATGGATTAAACGTACTATACATAAACTCCCAAAAACCAAAATTGTTGTAACGTTACACACTATCAATACACTGTACAATTTGATCAATTACTATAATATAGATTGCTATCATATTTTTTTAAAAGTTAATATCACTTGTGTCAAATTATACGAATTAGTTTAATTTGATACAAAATTTAAGAGAAAAAAATAAAATAAACACAAAGATACTGACATACAAAGAAGTCTAAGGAAGTAGGTTTCCACTTTCCTAAAACGTCCTAATGTGTCGTACCATTTTTTGCTTCACTACATTACATTACTTGCAATGCCAACTTTGCTTTATAGCTACTCCTCTTTCCAAGTTTATACTGAAATTCAAAATCTTTATAAAATTTGATTGAAATAGTTATGTGTAGACATCTTATACTACATAATTCTATAAAAATAAAACTCCTTTTTTAAAAAACATTTGTCTATATAATTGTACAAAGGGTCTGAAAGTATAAGGAAGAAAAACAATGGATAAGAGAGCACTAATTCGAAGAAATAATATATATATATATGTATATATAATAATTCATTGGATATATAGAGGCTCAATTTCTAGGAGTGTCTTAACAGTTTTGAGGAACTAAAGTGGAAAAAGCTAAAGGTGAAATACATTTTAAAACTAATTTTTACCTCTATATATAAAGTGGAATACACTCAATTAGTAACATTTTCTTGTAAATGTAATCACTTTTATTAAAGAAACAAGTTAGTTAGACCATTTAAAGTTATTGTCACTGCATTATTATCTGTTTTCAGTACAATTCATAAATAGAGGTAATTAATTCACCGATAAAATACTCACCCATAATATATATATAGTAACAAAATTATTTCCTTTCATGCTAAAAAAGTAGCAGTAGTATTCATAGTACTCTATTGTTTACTGATTTGGTTTCAACCACAATTTTTGTTTGTAAGAATAAGTTAAGCACAAAAGTGAAAATTTTCACCTAAAATTTGGCACCACAAATTTACATCTAACCTCTCATGTGCATTAACAACCAACCTCTTGGTGAGTCGATGCCGTGGTGCCCAAAAGGAGTGTGCCTTTGTTATTAATTTTAGAAGCATAGATGTTTTTCAATTATTCATAGTTAAAACTTAAACGCTGAATATTATGTTTGATCATAAATTTTTTAAAAATAAATTTGAATTTTAGAATTTGAAAAAAATAATTAAAAGAAATACTTTGACTCCTAATTACCTTGAAAAGGTCAAACACAATTCCAATTCATATTCATGGTCAAATTCATCCAAGTACTCACTCCATCTCAAATGACTATTTAAAAAATGAGTTATCTCAAATTATTTATAATTTTAAAAGTTCAAGACATAATTAATATTTTCCCCCATTTTATCATTAAATGGTAATTATGAAAATATAATATACATTAACAGGATAAATATTCGACACAAATAATTAAAACACAAATAATGGTAAAATAATTAAAAACTTCTTTCAATTAATATTCTTTTTTTTTGGGGCGGGGGGCGGGGGGATATGTTCTAGTACAATTACGCCAATTAATTTTCAGTGGTCTCAAATATTTTTGTATGCTAATGTACATTGAACTTTGTCTTTTAACTTTTAAGTATCAGAATCCCTCTAAATGTTTCCAAAAAATAAGTTCACAATTTAAATCTTCATATAAACCCTCTTCGCGTTGAAACCGTGTTATTCTGTTCGGTCACTTTTACTTATTCAGTTTGAATATCGTACAGTTTAAAAAATAAAAATTGATATATTAATTGTTACTATTTAGTCAAATTAAATTTTAACAAACAATTTGAGAAATAAATAATTAATATTGATGGTAAAACATAAAAAAGAAGAAAAAAGTTTTTTTCTTGACATGCTAAGATGACAAATACAAATGACAATATATTTTTATTATAGAGAAAAAAATAATGAACAGAGGAAATGATATACAAACTTTCAAAATCATATCTAAATATATGATATAACTTTGAGTACCAATGCAGCTAGATTTGAATTTCGGAACTAGTCTTTCATACATATTCAGCTCCAAGTAGTGTGAATATTATCGCGAATTTCCAAATTTTGAGACGTAGCAATTTCCTGTCAACATTCACACTAATATGTAGTAATGTATTAACGATTTAATTGATTGTTTGAACTTTATAGATTTTTAGTGTTATTTTTTTAAAAATTATCGAGTTCTAAAATACTAATTCATACATATTAATTAAATTTATCAAGACAAATAATATATTACCGAGTTTTAACAAAAGTTTAAAGTTGTGCAAATTTATGAGAGAAATTGATTAATTAATTTGAGGTGATGAAAGTTTAAGCTTAAAATTTATCTTATCTTTAATTGAAATGAGAAACTCACATGGTATAGTGGCAGATAAGTTTATGTCTGAAAATCCAAGTAGCAAGCAAGCAAGGCGGTGTGGATTGAAATAAAAATTTCCCCAAACAATCCAGAATATTTATGAAAAGAAAAGCCTGTTTCTTTTTAAAACAAAAAATAACACTACTTTATTAATTTTCAAATAAAACCAAAATTTTGAAATTCCAAAAAATATATATATCAAAATTTGGTTTTCCCCCCTAAAAAAGTTATACATCAATTAATGCATGAAACATCAAGTGGTAGTCTATGTCTCTGTGTGTCCTCTTTCAAGTACTATATACCTAGGTAACAATACCTTCCTTTAGTTAACCAATTCTGTTTTATAAATCTCAATGTATTGGGCTAATAATTAAGAGCTCAATAGGAGTCCTAGCTGAATTGTGCTCCATAGCAAATATAAATATGTATATCTAGCTATATATATATACAAAAATATAGTTATTTAATTCGATATGCATATACAAAGAAAGCGGTTGTATACAAAAATTCAATTGTATAATCTGTGTATGTATCTAGCTATATATATATACAAAAATATAGTTATTTAATTCGATATGCATATACAAAGAAAGCGGTTGTATACAAAAAATCAATTGTATAATCTGTATATGTATAAAACAAAACAAAAAAGAAAAAGACAAAAGAAAATTGTGCAGGAGAATATTTGTATTGTATAATTATAAGTGTATTGGACGAAGATATATGTATTTACATGTATGTATATAATTTTCTCTCATTTTATATAAACAAAAACACAATTTATACATTTCGTTTCTATTTGTAAAAGCGTTAAAGGCTAGGGTGGTAAGTGAGATATGGGAGAGGGGAGAGAGGGGAACAAATATATATATATACAATTTTCTTTCACTTTATACAAACACAAACACATTTTATACATTTGTGTTTGTATAAAAGCGAGAGAGGTGAGCGAGCTTCCACAAGGGAGATGGGCAAAAATAAAAACAGTTGCAATAGGATACAAGTAAATCGAAGTATATTTATACGATTTAATTTAAATTAATAATTTACTATTATATACCATTTTCCCTATAAAGGAATGCATAGTCTAGATTTAAGAAACGGGCCCAAGGCAACAATTTAACTAGACCTCCGCTTCCCCATGAAACCGAATATAATAAGTATTGGATAATGCTTCCTTTTAACATCAAGTATATATAATCCTTTAATACTCCCTCCGATTACTATTTACTTGTTAAATTTTTATTTGATACGTTTATTAAGAAAATAATGTCTGGTATAATGAATTTATCATTTTACTCATATTTTGATTAGGTCTTAGACATATTTACTCAACTAACTCAATTTTAATAAGTTGAGGATATATAATAGGGAAAAAAATTTCTTTTTTAATTTGTCAAAAAATGACAAGTAAAAAAGTAGAAAATATTTGTGAAGTAAATCAACAAAGGGGAGTAACATATAGTTTCATAGAAGAGAGTGCTTAATTGTTGTATCCAACTCTTTTTTCAACCTTTGGACTTACCTTTAGAGCTTCACGAGCCCTACACGTTCACTCTTTCATCTTTAACTAGTCTATATTTAATAACATGATTTATAATTTTATTACATCGCATTCTCACGACAGGGTGTTTGGTCTAGTGGTATGATTCTCGCTTCGGGTGCGAGAGGTCGTGAGTTCGATTCTCGCAACACCCCATTATTTATTCTCTTTTTTATCCAAAAAAATTTTCAGGCCAAAAATTAAAAAAGTTTGCACCAGCCGGGAATCGAACCCGGGTCTGTACCGTGGCAGGGTACTATTCTACCACTAGACCACTGGTGCTTTGTATTATTTGCTCTTGTTTTGTCTTTAATTAATTGTTTAGAATCTTTTGTTTATATTAATGGGCGTAATATGCATTTATGATGAGGAGTATTTTCATATATGCAATAATAGCTGCCTGCATTGTTGGATTACCAATTATTACACTTTCTGTTTGGAGGGTTGTTGTGTTGTATTGTAATTATATTGTATTGTTTGAATTTAAAAAAATAAAATTATTAGATAATAAAGGAAGAAAAAAAAAACAAATTTACCACACTTTTAGTGAATAAAAATAAGATTACCAGAAAATAAACAAAGAAAAAAACAACCATCTCACCAAATTGGTGTATACAATACAACAAAAATTCAAATAGAAATTAAAGTAAGCATAGTATTCAAATTAACAATACTATACAAAGTATTTAATGATCATATTTGATCGGCCAAGTGAGATGGCCTCGAGAGTCTTGTTTTGCTAAGGAATTACAGTGAACAATCTTGTAACTGTACAGAATTTCTAAAATCTACTGCAGTAGTTGTTATTTCGGAACTTAATGAATGCAGTAAATATTATTCTTTCTTTGCTTATTTTTCTGTTTTCTGTTTATATATCTCGATTGCAGGAATAACATTTGAGTGATTACAACTGAAATACAATACATTATGACGAATAATCATGTCAAAAATGAAGAATAAGTAAAGTAAAAGTGAAATATTGTGTTTGAAGGTTTCCACTATGTGTGGCTACAAGGAGGAAGTGGAGCTCCACACAAGCCATGATTTCCCAAAAATGCAGATTTTGGGATATTAGCTTTATGAGGAGGTATACTACCGCTTAGTCGATTTCCCGATACATCAAATTCTTGTAGGTCTTTCAAGTTCAGAACCTGAGCTGGTATTGCACCTTCCAATTTGTTATTTGAAAGTAGAATTGTTTTCAGTTCTTTGGCATTCCCAAGTTCTGTTGGAATCCCACCTGTTAGCCCATTCTCAGCTAGTTTAATTTCCTGCAAAGTTGTCAAATTTCCCAGTGATTTTGGTATGTGTCCTGTTAATGGATTGTGGGACAAACTTAGTGACAAAATAGAGTCCATGACAGGTTCAATTCCGATGTTTTCGTCTAATGGTCCATTGAACATGTTGTATGCAAGATCAATAGAATTGTAGTGGCCAAGGGGGTCTTGAAAATTCTTGGACAAAATTGCTCTCAAGTTGCCTGAAAATCTGTTTGAGTGAAGATCAAGATCCATCAGCAGTGTCAGGTTCTTGAATTCATCAGGGATCGATGAATGGAAGGCGTTATTTGACAAATTCAAGAGTGAAAGGTTGGTCATGTTACCAATCCAGGTAGGTAACTTCCCTGTCAAACCATTGTTTGATAAATCAAGTGTTGATAATGAGGATGAAGCCAACCAACTCGGAAGCTTCCCTCTAATCCCAGTCTTTGCCAAAATGAGACGAAACAGTCCTAGTTTGTTAAACCAGTTTGGTATTCTTGAAAGCCCCAAAGGATTAAATGACAGATCCAATGTCTGTAAACTCACCAACTTCACAAGCTGATGAGGGATTTCACCACTGAGCTTATTTTTCGACAAATCTAGTATCTGTAGATTCTTTAGATTACCAAAACTTGATGGGATTTTCCCTGTAAATAGATTATTGGAAAAGTAAATATCAGTGAGAGTTACAAGATGTCCAAGTGTTGCAGGCAGTTTTCCACTTAACTTGTTGTTCTCAAATATTAGCCTTTGGATCTTTGGAAGATTCCCAATAGAAGGTGGAATACTGCCACTCAGCTGGTTTTCGGATAAACGGCAGAACACCAATGAGCTGAGACCAGATATTGATGAAGGAATTTTTCCTCTCAATTGGTTTTGGTTCAGATACATTAGAGATACTTGAGAAAGGTTTCCAATAGAGTTTGGAATCTTTCCAGATAACTCATTCTCAGACAAATCAACATATGAAAGACTTTTTAATCTTCCTATACTCTCTGGAATGCTTCCAAACAACTTATTTCGACTCATATCAAGCTTGGACAATGATACTAAATTCCCAATTGAAGATGGTATTGGACCTGAAAGTTGATTTGTTGATAAACCAAGTTGTGAGAGTGAAAGGAAGCTTTCGAAAATACTCGAAGGGATAGTACCAGATAGAGTATTATCACTGAGATAAAGCTTCTTAAGTTGGACTAGATATTTAAATGTGACAGGTATAGATCCTGAGAGTTTGTTAGTATCAAGAAAGAGGTAACTCAAGCGCGATAACTTGCCAAATTCAGGTGGAATTGGGCCTGTTAAGTCCTTGAGATTACTAAGATCAAGCAATTCAAGAAAAGAAAGATTAGCAAGTGAAGGAGAAAGAGTTCCAGACATTGAAGTATCGATAATGAAATCGTCCCCTGAAGAAAGGCCAGGGCGAGAGACGTTGACAACCCTTCCATTGGAATTACAAGCAATGCCTTCCCAAGATTTGCAACAATCAGTTGAAAGTGTCCATGTTTTCAATAAGTTTGAAGGATCAGAAGTGACTTTTTGTTTAAAGTCTAACAAAGATGTTTTATCAACCAAATGACAACATTCTAATGGCCTTGGAACAAAAACAGAGAAGATTATGTAAAATAAGATGAACAAGAAGGGATTTCTCCTACCAAAAATTTCCATATTTGTTATTATATTTATTGGAAATGAAAATAGATGTATATGATTGAGATTAGGAATTTGGAGGTGTATTAAATACAGAGTAGCTTCAAACAGTTGCCTCATGCTGTTTGAGTAAATTACACACTTTAAAATATATTAGATAGGTCATGCACTAAATAAGAATATTTTGCTTCTATTGTTTAATTGAATTTCCCCCTCTTTAGTTGGCATGAAATGAATTTAAAACGGGATCATATAGCCGATCTGGACTTAATTTTGGTTGTTGTTGCAGTTATACTATCAAATTAATTTCACGTATAGTTATGAACTACTACGATAATAAAACATTAAAATGCGCGAGTGTGACCAAACATTATAGTATCACAATATATATAATTACAGTAGAGAATTTACTTTGAGATCTTCTTTTCTGCCTCATCCACCTTTTCTTTTCTATTCTTTTGCTGCATTTTGTCTAGTGGAATCTAAGTACGAGCAGTATACTCCAACTGGACGACTTTGTTAACTAGCCAATGGAAAAAGAATCAAGTTAAGACAAATTAAATATTTCTCTGTACAAAAGTCCAAATCACAAACATGGGCAACCTATTGCAAATCTTGAAAACCACAAACGTTAGTAACATACTTAACAAAATATACTACTAATATTTATTGTGTGCAACGATGGATATTATAAGATCTTATACTGTTGATGTATAACTCATCTATACATGTAATGTAGGGTAACATCATTGGATCTTATAAAACAAGTGGGAGATGACTCATTTTGCCCAAATTGGTTTATCAAGATGCTTGTAAGATGGTGTGGGGTATGAAAAATGGTGCAAATCATGACCTTTCAATTTAGTGGTATACGCAGAATTTTGTTTAAATGGTGTTAGCCTATTATCATAATTTATGCTTTATTTGGTTTTTAGATATGATGATTGAGGACGCAAAGGTTCTAAAATGGGCATTTGGACAAAATTGTGAAATTTGAAAAATAGTATACGGAAATTAGCAAGTTGACTTTAAACATTAATACAAATGAAATTGAGTGATTTGAAGTGAAAGTTTTGAAAACAAACTTTTGAAATTCTTCAAATTCTGAATTTTCTAGAAAATTATAACATGTTCAAACAAATTTTCAAAATAATACTCCTCGAAAAAGAAGAAAAAATATCTATAGTCAAACAGGCACAAGACTTTAGTTTGTGTCCTCATGTATTGATATTTACCATGCATTATTTTCAAAAAAAAATTTAGTAAAAGAAATTTTAGATATACTATACTCATCCACTACATAATTGATTGAATGTTATATAGCATATGATTTGCCAAGCATATGGTAAAAGAAAAATATGATTTTAATTAGGGCAACAGATAACATGGACCACCAGTTGCGGAAAAAAGGGCATCCATATTGATCATAATTGACTGTAGTGGAGTGGTTACCTTAGCTTGAAATTAGCAAAATTGACTGAAAAAAGGTGACTGGAAAATCACTCAATTCATTCAAGTAAGTGCAGTTGCAAGGGATGTGGTAATAAGTGTTGACGGTGCAATAATTTGTATTGTATTGTCTTGTGTAGTAAAATACTTGAATTTCAACATTTGGAGGCTTGACTATGTAATAGTAAGTGTTATTTGAAGAGTGGAAAATTCAAATTACTCCCATTACAAGAAAGCTAGCTAGTAGTATTAGGTTAGGTTCTA
The DNA here is from genome assembly GCF_001406875.1 of Solanum pennellii. NCBI lineage: Eukaryota > Viridiplantae > Streptophyta > Magnoliopsida > Solanales > Solanaceae > Solanum > Solanum pennellii. The sequence goes on from NC_028638.1 coordinate 51,652,998, forward strand.
CGTTTTCATATTAAAAGATATCCCATCGGTCCTGAAAACAAATTTTATTAATATCTCTCCTTCTAGCGGAATGAAAGGTCTCGAGTTCTAAATATGAAAAATGCTCAATAGGAAGTGCTTTCCTCCAAAATGGAGCCCTATCTAGCACGAATTTAAGTAGTCAGACTCTAATATAAATACTGAATATCAAATCAAAAAAAGAAGAAAAGAAGAAGGTTGTAGTCATTACTCCATCCATTCAAAATTGAGTCTTTTTGGACTAGCTTTTTTTTAATAGAAGAGTTGATCAAATATAGTGTATTATTTGTTCCCAAAACATGTGATGTGGGAGCACTATGTTGACTTTGTGGTTTTGCGGTATAATAGGAGGGGAATGGCATTGGATAAAGTAAAGATTAATCTCATAAAGGGAAGATAAAATGATGTAAATCTCATAAAGTGAATAGTACATAATTTTTTGGAATGATTAAAAATGATAAACTTTTTGAGAGAGAGAAATAGAGAATGTTTTTGCTAATCAATTGCAAGCCCATTAACCCATCATAGACATTGTTTTTGAGAAGATGTGAGACCTAAAGTTTTGTACGAGAATTATGATTAGTGTTGGACATTTTTAAACTATGAACGAACTTTATAGTATCTTATAAGTTGATAATTGGGCTTACACAAGCTAGCTACTATATAGACATACAATCATTTGGATTTTATTTAGTTTTGAAGGTATGCAGATCGATTAGATCCCATAATAACAAAAAAGACAGCCCACAGGAGACTTGAGATTTTAAGAAAATACACAATCTTAGATCACATGAAAGGACATATCATGTGTTGTTTATATTGCACTTTTTCTACTACACGTTACATGTCTCTCTACTTGTAAATACAGATTTTCTTAAATATATATAGTGCAAGTTACCAATGATAAGAATAAACAATATTGTAGTTGCATTTACAAATCATTTTGTTTGTAGACTATGGGTAAAGGCGAAAGAAAGCTACGTAATTTATGTACACAGGGTCAACTATGAACTAACCAACCAAAATTCATTAATAAGACCCATCACTTCTACCTTGTGAACTTTTTTTCCATATTAAAACTCTTCAAAGGTTCGCCTCATCATGAAATTTCAAATTGAAAGATACAATTCCTCCTCCATTGTTAAAAGGGGATTTGTAGGGCTCACTCACATTCTGAATAGATGATTCAGAGTTATACTGCTAATTCAAAATAAAATATATTTTTAATCTTTTATTTTTAAAAGATTATACGAAATTCAACGTGAACAAATAAAAGTGATAGCAGTCAGCAGTGGAACAGGTGATGCAGCTTCTGCTCCTTGCTGATGCAATCAGTGCACCACTTCCCTAAGTTCTACCCTTTCTTTCTGCTTCCAGTCTTACCATTAAAAGTATCGGTAAGATTTCAGTTTATGGTGAAAAGTTAAAACTAATGTCCAATAATTTGAAATATAATATTTTATTTGTTTTAATTTATTTATCATATATATTTTTTAATCCACTTAAAAAAGAAAAGTCTTACAAAGTCCAGGTATAGCTTGTAGATAGGAGTAATTAGTGGGGGAAAAGGAGCAATATCATTCTATGAGTCAGGAGAAACATGTGATGTCATTGAGCAAATCTAATCGTCGTCCGTTACGTATCCTTTCTCATACAAGCCAAAACCATCAAGCATCTCTCATCTCTAATTAAATATTAAATATTCCTAGCTTTCATTAAATAATAAAAATTGAAAACATATTGTAGTATAACTTACACATTGAAGATATTGTTTAATACTATATAGAAAGACATATCAATCAATATATAGTGCAGGCTTGAATTCAGAATCCGCTAATAGAATTCCCTCAACTGTCTCACAATTACTACTTCACCACATTAAGTCAGAAATCTTTACTTCTTTCTCACTCTTCACCACATTACAACACCATAGATCCATCTTAGATAATACTAAATTTAAAAACTTTTATACAATAGTCTTATCCGATAAAATTGAAACGATACATAATAACTTACTGGTACAATTTTAAATGAGAAGACATTATCACATTACTCAAGGAATGATGGGACCAAAAGCCTGACACTCCGATAATGATTTCTGTTCCCCACCTTCACATAAAAATAATCTCAATGGGCACCGGTACAAACAGTTGTCTCCTAATCTCACTCTGACTGAACCCGCTTTTAGATCCAACAACGGACCCGGTATGGGTCCGAATAAATAGTTTCCTCCTAAAAGTAGCCGCTCAAATTGTGATACCCCTTCACCCGGAAACACCATTTTCAATGCATATTGGGTCGGTATCATACCCGATAACTTGTTGTTCTCTAGTGAGAGTGATGATAATGTGGGCATCAAACCCAGGAACCCGGGTAATAACCCACGGATCTCATTGTTGCTTAAGTCTGCTGCAATAAGCTGACTGTTTTGAAACGAGATCCCGGGTTCCTGAACCGACCCGAATTGGTTGTATGATAGGGTGAGCTGTTCGAGGGATGGGTGGGTGAAGAGACTCGCTGGCACTGACCCACTCAGTTTGTTGTGACTCAGATCGATAACTTGTATGAAATTCAGTCCGATGAGGCTCGCCGGAATGTTACCCTCTATGCTGTTGTTTCTCATCGCGAGCTCGATGAGAGAAGCCGGGTAACTCGCCGGGAGTTCGCCGGAGATGGCATTATCACTAGCATCGATGAAATTTAAATTAATTAACTGATTCAACTCGGGAAACTCGCCAGTAATTTGATTGCCTTGAAATTCGAGCCGTTTCAAATTCTTGAGACCGTTGAAACTCTGGGGAATTTCTCCCTCAAGGAAATTATTGTCAAGGTAAAGCTCTTCAAGGTTTGAAAGTGAACCCAGTGAACTCGGAATTGATCCAGATAGCGAGTTGCCTGATAAGCCGACTCGTTGAACCCGCGTTAGATTCGAGAGTGAGTCAGGCAGTGAACCGGAGAAGGCATTATTAGAGATGTCTAAGTTTTGGAGATGAGGCAAATTCCAAGAGACAGAAGTGAGTGAACCGGAGTAATTCCACTGGTCTAAAGCAAGTTCAGTAACTCGGCTAACAGAGGAAACGACAAGGTCGCAACGGAGACCACAAGTGAATTTTTCACCCCCGAGATTATCACAAGGGTCTACAGAGAAATCCCATGAATTCAGGCATGAACCAGGTGACATGGAATTGGGGTCGACGCTATTTTTCAGCTGCTTCAAGACTTCAATGTCTTGCCAGTGAGTAGTTGAATGCGCATGCAAGAACAGAGCATAGAGAACTATAAAGAACACAGCACAACCCATTCTCTCTGTGGATATAATTTATTTATTTTTTTAATCGTAATGAGAATTGATGAAGAAGAAGAGCCTTCAATATTGGTTATTGCATCTATTCTGTGTGTCCAAAGAAGGGAACAAACAAAGAAAGGTGAAATGAGAGAGTGCGGAATTAACTATGAAGAAAAAAAAAAAACTAAAATTAATATATTAGAAAGGTAAGATATAATTTGGAACAATTTTAAATAAACAAGACATACAATTCGAGACAAAAAAGTAAGCAAAATTTGGCTATATTATATTTTGGTATGTGGGCTCACGGCTAAAATGACAGTGGAGTTTTACTACTCATCAAAATTTAGCTTATTGAAGGAAAGGGAAAATGATTCAGCTTTCTGTGACACTGCCAATAAATTTTATATAGGGTCCCAATTTATGGTTTCATTTCAGACTCCCATTTTCTTCATTTACAATATATTTTTTTACTAAAAATTCCAATATTCTTCCAGCTAATTGATGCTTTATTCTTTGATGTCGTAACTAACAAATAGGTATTCAGAATTAGTATTCAAAAAGGGCAAGTAGATGACATGATGAATAACTTAGTTCAACAGCAACTGTTTTTTGCACTGATTGAGAGGCAACCACTTTTAATTGAGTAGTAAGCACTTTACTTCGACCACTAAAAGAGAGCCACTTTCTCATACTCTCGAAAAAGTTAGGTACCAATAATTTGTCTTTGCGTTTCACTAAAGGTGGCATTTCAATTGGTTGACTGCTAGTTGTTTAAGGCTGTTATTCTAGTGAACAAAGTTTGAATTTTTTGCTCTTGCTTGGATAAATTTTGCTTCTTTTAAAACCAAAGTTACTTGACCAATCTAATGCTCGACACCATCAAAAATGTTAAAAAAGTCTTTCTTTTTCTTGTATTACTTGTATCAAGGACTACATGATTCAAATGTATTGTTATCTTGTACAATCCAACTTGGAGAAAACCTCACTCAAGAGATATCATTCAGCAAAGAAATGGAAAATCTAATTAACCTATGAGCTATTTTGTTGGAATATAAAATCGATAACATCATATACATGCTCAAGAGCATCCAAAATATCTTCATACATCACTCCTATCTCCCATGATGTAGCCACTCGTTTCTGCATCATATCGATAACATTCTTAACATTAGAGAAAATCTTGTGGCAAATAAAATCTTTACATTCTACCCTCCATTACTATTAGCATATTCAAGAAACTTCCTAACAACAATGTTAAAAGTAATATCTATAATGTGTCCAAAGGTGGTTAGAGAGGTAGAATAGTAACCTGTGGTTTAACCTACTTGCAGCCAGCTTATTTTGTCCAAATACACTAATTTTCCCTAGAGTTTGACCTAAAAAAAAAAGAAGTGCCGAAGGTTTTTTAAGGGTGGCCCACACCTTGGCAATGTTTAATCTTTGACTAAAACAACTTTTAAGTGGTAAGCTGAGTTTTGACTTAAATTATTGTAAACCGTTTCCATTTCACCCAAAACAGTTATTTTGATACCGCTGGTACTTCTAAATATACCACATTATACATTCAAATTGTTAAACTCATAAAAAAGCTTATAATTAGCACCAAGGTTCTCTGAACACTTCTCTGTTTTGTCGTTAAGAATATATCAAGGATCACTCACAACTGGAAAATGTGTCAAGAATATTTGGTTGGTTGCTATGGAAGAATATCGACGTGCTGTTCAAAAATTTTTACCCCATCCCCTATAAGCCCCATTGGTCTGACATGTCATCTTAGGGTGATCATTAGGGTCCGAACATCTTAACAGCTTAGTTGGAAGGCTGTTATCCCTTATTAAACTTAAATATCATGTTTGTTTTGATTGTTACTTTAATTTTTGTATTATTAGGTAATAACAAAAGTTAAGTATCATTCGTTAGGGTCTGAACATCTTAAAGCTTACTTGGAAGGCTGTTATCCCTTGTTAAACTTAAATACCATGTTTGTTTTGATTGTTACTTTAATTTTTGTATTATTAGGTAATAACAAAAGTTAAGTATCATTTAGTGTAACTACTAATTTAGTATAATCGTGTTGTTGCCGTAATTAATTTCTCATTTTTTTTACCTATTATTTAATAATGTTATTTTATCCTTTACTTTTTTTTTTATAGTAGCTCTACTCGTACCTAATTTTCTTATAGATTTATCATTCAAATTTTTGATTATTACATTATGTAACCATGAAAAATGATACAATCTTGCCAACGTCATATTCTTTAAAATAATACCGTACAACACAATTCAACAAAATACAATATGATACATTCTGTAGTATGTAACAACCATTCAAACAGAGTGTAAGTGCATTATTAAAATCCCATTATAAAGAATTGAAACAATAAAATAAGGTTACTCCCTACCAAATCACACAGAGAGACGTTAGGGTCCCAAACCAGCTGAATGCATTGTGTTTTTTATTTCATATAAAAAAAAAAGTGGGAACAATAAAATAAAAAGGCTGCCCTCTACCTAATCGCAGTCGCTAGCTCATTTCTCAACCAACTCGGAGAAAGATGCTTCACTATTCGCTATTACTACCGTCTTATTGACGACCATTTTATTCAAACATACGAGAAATTGATCGCTATGATATCCGTTGTTAGAAGTCAGTATGAGCTCCATGTAGGTAATTGATTCACTCGCATTGCCAAATTTCAAGGAGTTCTTTTGTTTAATACAAGGTTATCCCATCTGACCTTAACAAGATAGTAAAGAAGAAAGGCGTGCAATGTTCCAGTAGCACCCGTGGAAATTGTATAAAAAGAAAAACAAGAAAGGTTTGTAGGACTGGGGAACAATTTTATAGATATGGCGAATAATCTCTAATTCGTTACGGATTTATTTAGGATGCATCCACCTTCCAATTTCTATAGAATGAGGAGTAGATTCCTAACTCGCTTTGTCAAAAGAAGCAAAAGGGAATAACATACGAAAATCTGAACTTCTAAAACAATCGAAAGAAGCTTGGCAGATTATACTTTCAAATGATAGACACAATTAGCAGGACTCCAGGAATAGGTTTGTTATGATGAAGAATCAACGACAAGATCGAGACGGCCCATCAGAAAGTCAGAGCTCAAAAACATAACGGTGATTGATAAGATATTTACTGGTAGTGGTTCGTGAAAGGGAATGTAAAAACAGTACAGATATATAGATTAGTTGTTTTTGATAGCTGGGTACAGGCACCATGCACCTCAACTAATACATGGGATATTTGCTATCTTCCCATTTGTCCAAGTTTGGCAATGGAATTATTATATTTATGCTGGTGAAGGTTAGCAAATATCCTACCGTAATATTTGTCTCGGTGATAATTGACCCGAGACTTCATGACTCTCAACCCACTTCAATTAATATGAACAAGTAGTCTATTTCACCATTTAATTCCCAGAAGAAAACAAAATCCAGGGACTTCCTACGGACTTGAAGAAGGATGAGGCAAATAATTAGAGTTGATTAAAATAAATAATAACTCATCAATTTGCAATCATCCTTCTCCTTTCAGAAAGAAAAAAGAAAAGGAGGCAAAATGAATATATAATTAAACCTCTGAAATACGAGAGTAAAAGACTTGAGATGTTATAAAAAAATTTTATCAAACTCTAGTCTCAGCATTTACATTTGAGTAGTTTAATCTGGAAGAAAATATGTGTAAATGAAATGGGCATCATTAGACAGCTATATATCAAATTCTTCTGTAAAACTTTGACTATTCCATTTGGACATTTAATCTTTCTTTAGGCATCTATGTGATCATAATTCCTCTCCTCCTTTCTCCTAAATTAATTACAGAAGAGAATAACTGAAAGTCCCAGTGAAACTACACGCATAGAGATGAAGAAAAGAAACAAGGTAGTAAGGGGATCTGGGCAGGTTAGATATTTACAACCTAGACATCCATTAATGAACAGAGGAAACTGATCCTCAACAAAAGATATTGATTCAACATAAGGTTAATTTACAGAACAGAACAAGACCAACAAAGATACCTTGAAGGTGTACATCATGGTTTCCTTTCAGGTGACCGTTCAAATTTGCTAACTGTTCCTTTATTCTGGGTAATGCTTTCTATGTACTGCTTGACATACTTGGGGTTCATCTCAAACAAAAAACTCATTTCCCTTATCTGTAAAAAAGTTCAGTATGTTTCATAAGTTAATAAAACTGTAAGACCACTCCTGCCAATAAAAATGCCACAATATAAAATAGTTGAAGATGTGACAGGCCATCTTAGAAATTAGCTTAGATGGAATTTCATTTTCATTTCATTGTTGTGACTAAACAATGCACTCACCAATTATACTATTGACTCCCCATAAGAGGGGGGGTGGGGGTGGGTGATTCCACGAAGCAATCAGGGGATGAGAAAAGAGTCATAGCACTAAAAGAAGAAATTGAAACAAAAGGAAAAATCGTGGAATGACAGGAAATCTACAAAAACACATTTTTGTTTATTGCTTGGAGAACATTTGCAACCAGGTACAGTAACCTTTTTAGCAGACTCCAATTGGTTAATGATCGAGGTGGTGGTGGTGTTATTTTGTTGTTAGATGGCCTTTCTTGGTCACATGCACAGATAAAGGAAGAGCAAATTATCTACCAGGATATAAGGTCTATCTAGATAAGCTTCAAATAGACATGTTTGCCCCTAGTAAATCCAAAACGACTTCACATCCATTCTCTAAGTTTTCAACATCAATCCTCATTTCTCTATAGCTCTCATTCTACCCCACTAGTGACACGTTCAATGCCCTAAACCATCAACATCCCTGGGTCATATCTTTCCTGCTTCCTAGAATCCATAAACCCAGATCCAGTCTTCCTGTATTTGTTGTTTCACTTCCACTCCCTCCCTAATTCATTGTGCACTCTCTCTCGTATCTCCTTCCCCAATCTATCCTTGTGTTTTAAGCTAAGTTGCTCAAACTCTTCACTTTTGGTGTTGCACCCGTGTCGAAACGACATGTGTGTGGATATGGGATCCATACCTTGTTTGGTCAACTAATTTTGGGTACTTAACATGAGAATGTACCAAAGATTTATTATTCATGTGAGATTAGTATACTTATAAAACATCAAAAGCTTGTTGGCATGTGCATTCTCATTGAACAACAAAGGGAATTGAATTTAAAGTGATATGTCATTCACCTTTTCTATCTTAAAAATATAATTTCACATTAGATAAAACAGAATCTAATTATCTACTTAATATTTAGGAGTTTGAAATCAATTTAAAATTTTCTTATTATCTTCCATTGTCTTAATAGGTAAGAAGTACTCATACTTAAGACTTCAAATTGATTTACATTTTACCTTATATAAATCATTTCCTTAACTTAAAACCGTGTAACATTACTGTAATATTTTTCATATAAATTTTTTTAAATACGAGGAGATTAATTGGGGTTATTTGCTTCAATATTATAACCTTTTTTTAAAACTAGTAATGGTAACTTCAATGTTATAACTTAACTCCCACCTCCCACCAGCAACAGGTACAAGATAATTCTATCCACAAAAGGCTAGGGTAGATGGGAAGAAACCACCTAGTGTTTATTGTCTCTGTTGGGATTTTAACCTGAAAAGCGATGTGTAATATTTGCTTACATAACATCTCAGACAATTAAATAAATAAGAAACCAGACTCATAGGAAGGAAGTACTATTTACCACAAAGCAGAACTTCCAAGACCTAAATGTAGGTGACCTGCAAGAACATTTGTCCCTTAAAGGTAAGGAGAGTGACGTACCTCTATCACACAACTACTGCTAAGGGTCAGATACTGCCCAGTATCAACAGATTTGCCATTCACTGCTATTGAGCACCTCCCTAGATTCTTCAGACAGAAGGATCCATCCGATTCCATCTTGATGCTTGCCTAAGTAAGAAAACATGGAGAAATGTCCAAAAAAGGCCTTCCATTTAATACAAAACTATAAGGATGGCATAACATGTAACTATATTTTCCATGAAATTTATAAGCCGACATAGAAGGCAATCTTTTGTGTGTTTTTGGCGGCATCACCTCTATGCTCGTACATTATTACATAAAGCATGAAAAAGCGCCAACAAAATCTTCCTTCACTAGAGCTTTAACATCAAGGAGTAACGTCAAAAGGCACTTAAAACAAAAACACAACACAATGCCTCGTATTGTTTGACATGTATCCTTTTCATAGAGTACATAAAGTCATAAACACAGACATCCAAGGAGTAGACTAACATCATTCTTAACAAAGTCATAGATAGAAGATGATTACTAAATAATTCTACCTGACGCCGAGATATTTTGTTAGCACGACCTTCTTTTCGTAAATCAATGTCAACCTCAACATCATCTGTGGATCTTCCAAGTATGACCTACAAAGGCAAGTTGCCTTGGTTAACAATACACAGGCAAAATGGGAAAGAATTGCAATGATCAGGGCCTGATTTTCCCCACTAAAAGCTGCAAAACCATAAGGTGTTCAAAATCAATATGAAAAGGAGAAGAGGTCATACCAATAAACACGCAAGACGAATAGGGATATACTAAGAAACAAAGTTGCTCAGACTCGGGTACGGGTGCCCGATACATATGCTGAACTAAAGATCGGATCCTTCATGAACAAGATTTTAGGATAAGGTGGGCAGGTATCTAGGTATGGATACGGGTGCAGCGTTCGGCTAAAAATAATTTTAAAATATAAAAATATGTCTAAATTATGGTGGACTACTTGAAAGTACATGAATACACAAATTTCTGAAAGCATGTCCAAATCTATAATTATTATTAACTACAAATGCATCTCTTTACTGTTTTTTGCGTGTAATATGGTTATACAAATGATATATAGTTCAGGATAGACTTCTTCAGTGCATAGCACGTTTGGCCATGATGTAACCAGTAAAGTATCTTTAAAGCACCTTCTTCTTTTTTTAATCTTTAAAGCACCTTCTTGTAGCTGATGTTTTAACACAAATCTTTTAACATTTAAAACAACATTTGCTCAAATTATGACTTCTCTCTAGCCTTTCTCTCAAATTTCTCTATCGATTTTGGTTTAGTACCCAAAATCGTTTGACCATATCCCATATGGATCCCACGCCCACATCATGTCGACGTGGGTGTTATCGATGCAGGTGTGGCACCAAAAGTGAACAGTCCGCAGCAACTTGGCTAAGGAAAAAGGTCAAATCAATTAGCTGGAAATCCTTGTAAAGGTTTTCGGTAAGGAAACCAATGAAAACTAGTGAGACAAATCCAAAACAAAAGTCTTCTTTCCAGATACTAAACTAAGACTAATAACATAATAAACATGGCCTTAGCCAAGAGGCTGCTTTCCAAGCAAGAATCAGGCTATAACTGCACAGTCCGTGTCAATGATACAAATGCTTGATGATAGCCAAGTCACTCTGAGGAAGTACACAACGGAGAAAGGAAATAACATTTTTTTCTCAAGGGACTCTTACAAGCATTGTTAATGGTTTATTAATATATTAATATTTACCCTTAACGTCATAACCCGAGTTCCCAATGAGTTAAGAATATTTTAGTTTAGCAACCTTATATTTCGTAATAATCTTTTTATCGAAATCCAGTCAGCGGCTTTCCCTCTCTACAAAGTAGGGGTAAGGTCTGTTTACACCTTCCCACTGGGTTGTTGTTGCAGTCAGCAGCTCTACAGCAAGGTGTCCCAATAATCTCAGTGGTCAAGTTACACAAGCTTAGTTTCTTCACAAGAAGAAGAAATTTATCGATATAAATTATTTGTATCTATTACTTTAATGGAGGAAAACTATAATCTTTCAATGGAGCTTATGTAGCTTCTTTGGTGCATATACGACCTAGGGACTTTTTCCTTCTCGTTGTATTATTAGGAGCAAGAAGATATCCCCAAAAGGGAGCAATTGAACAGCCACATGAAAATGTTGGATATCAACTATACTCTTAAAACTAAAACCTCAAAAGGAACAGTTACGTGGAAAATAGAAATAACAGATGTGGAAGAGAATTTCCCCAGCAGAAACAAGACAAGTAGATAGATAGAGAGTGTGTGTGATTGTTGGTGAGGGATTGGGTTAAGGGGGCAGCTGTAAAGGAGAATGCAGAAAGCATTAATATAATCAATCAACTAAATAACAAGATGCAGAAGGTCACAATCTGGGATATTTACCTCGGTCTTTCGGATGTAATGCTTCAGATGACGACCATATAGGATGGCAAAGGCCCCTCGAGCAGTCATGTCTCTTTGCATACCAGAACGAAAACACTGTTCCAACCTTATGGTTGTCCTTCTAAAGTCTTCAGACTGATACTTGGACTCTGAATATTACATACCCAGCAGTTCAAGATTATATAAATCTACACCGCTTAGCATAATAATAAGCATTTTCTGTTTCACTTTAACATAAAAATATTGGCTTCACAATATAACGCACCCATTGGCTACTTTGGTAATCGACTTTTTCTTGCTATGTGAATTACAGCATTAAATAATTACACACCTTTAAATGAATGGATGACCAATATGGATGTAATCTTTGTATAAAATTGGCACATCAATCATAAGAAGAACAAACATATGTAAGAGTGATAGCACGAGAAGGAACATCAAGTTTTACACATCTGGTACTGCACATGATTTATCCCCAGTAAAAGCTATAAATGAACAAACTTCATTCAATTTCAAAGAACTTACCTTGCTTAGTTGCATATAAGTCTTGATCATGTGGATCTAAGTCCATCTCTAGTATCTGAAAAGCGAAATTGCAAAATCAAAGAATGTTATATCGAATTTGGTAACTCTGCAGATAAGATTAGCTTAAAGAAGGAAGCGTCAAGAATTACCATAGCTTCAACATCAGAAAAACACGGTACATCATCATCACTCTGAGGATCTTCCACTTCTGATGTTGAAGGGTTTATTTTTGGCTCTGTAACAGCTACCCTGACAGAACTTGATTCACCAAATTCTGGTGCCTCGATGAAAGTAGCTGGAGTGTCCCCCACCTGCCGCCAACAAATAAGCAGCTCTGAAGGTTCCATATGAAGAAGGTAAGCAATTTATGGAAGAAAGTATAGATAATAATTCATGTTTTGATACCCCTTGAACTCTAGCAGTATCCTCCTCTAGCACATCATTTTTAGATACTACTGGATTTACAGGCAATGATTTGCTTTGACCTGCGACTCCCACACCCTTGTTAGCAGCACCAGGAAGGACAGGTAAAGCAGTAGTACCAGACACCTTTAAATGGGCAGTACTACCAATGGCTGGCTGCACTGGTCGTGCTTCTCCAAATACGTTTGGTACAACCTTATTAGTCCATGCAAAAGACTTGCCAGAATCTTTTCCACGAGTGAAGGAGCTGACTCTTTGTTCACTTCTACTACCAGGCGATGACAGGTTTATGGAACTTTGACCAACTGATAGGGTGGCAGTAGAAGCAAATGATGTGGAAGGGTGGATAAGCAAGAAGATATCATCGTTACAAGGAATCTCTGTGTCCTCGGTGTTAAGTATACAAAGCTTACTCCCATCAATAGGCTGTTTTATATCAGGACTTAATGCTGATGTGGATGGCACATCAACTTCACAATCAGCCCTGACATAATGACCATATAGAGAAGAATTTTCCATTTCTGATCCTAAAGGATTGAAATCATCAGGATCTGTAATGTTTGTGTTTGATTCTTTGATTACTTCAGATTCATGGTCATCTGAACCGCCTTCTGGAATAACACAAGGAGAATCTGGGAGGAACTTAAGATTCTCTTTACACAAGTTGTCCGCTGAATCCTTGCCATCCACCTCCAAAAGGACGTCATCCTCATTTGAAAGATTTAAGAGAGAATCTGGGAGATCCGTGAACTCACCATCTGATGTAGCTGATGAATCAATAAAATCAGTGCTGCCAGTCCTGGCTCCCAACATAGTTCCTGAAATGACAACAACATACACACATGAACACTATCATTAGTATTGCCATCATCAGGATGTGCCCTTGTTAATGGCTTACTGCATATCTCCAAGACTCAATACTGCTACATTTTCCACTGTGTTCCAAAGGAGGAGAATAGACTAAACAGATGGAAATTCCAGTGTATGAAATAAATAGTTCTCACCTGATTTTGGGGAGCGAGAATGCTGTCTACTGTCAAATCCACAAGGACCACTACAGATATTTTGATGGTTATCACTCCTTGAACGGAAGGTGGACAACTGTTTTCCTTCAGGACTACTGAAGATCTTTCTGTCAGGAGATAACTGTGATAAGCGAGGCTTCTTAACAGCCGAGCACTTTTCAAAGTCAATGGAATTATCTTTAAGAACATCCGTAATTTCTCTATCTTCCATATCAGGCTGAAAAGAATTCCTCTCCTCTCTTAATGAAGTAGAGAGCCCCTCCAGAAACCTACTTTCTCTTACAATTGCATCTGGACCATTATCGTCTACTGAGATTGAACACCTACTATTGTAGGCTATATGAGAATTAGCGATGGCAGGAGAGACAGGCATGTCTCCAAGTGCTTCTGGGAAAACATGGCGCAAGATATCAAGATCTGATTCTTGAAGCCCAAGATCATCCGAGATACAACCCCCAAGCATACAATTTTCATCACGAGCCTGAGCTTCATTTCTTACATCCTGCCTAAAATTAGTTCCGTGTCCATTGCAATCATGTAGATTTGGCTCATCCAGAAAGCCTAGATCTGTGGAATTGAAAAATTCACTTCTAAATTTCTTCCGCAAAGTATAGTATCGTCTACGAATACTGTCTGCTTTCCTCTTTCCAGCAACATCTTTGCTTGCTTTAAGATTTTCAGATCTGTTAAACTTTGACAATGGATTGATCCCTGAATGCTCAAGCTCAACCATGCGAGCAGAAGCTGGAACTGCGACATCTGAATCATATAACAGCGAATGCCAACGATACTGCAGCTCTTGCAACGTGAATTTGCGAGAAAATCGTACTGCTCCTTTAGCAAGTGCTTCTAAGGATGCACCAGCCTGCAGCATACAAGGAAAACTGAGGAAGTTTCTTTAAAAATCAACAACAAGAGTTATGACTCAATCCAAAGCAAGTTGGGTTGACTTATATGAATCCTCACTGACCATGTTACTTTATATAAACTCATCTCTGATAAATATTATACAAAATAATAATAAGATAAAAAGTAACAGAAGTTTGTTATATTTTTTACTGATATATAAATCTTTGGAACACGGAACAACTTCTAGAAAGGCATAGGGTGTAAAATAAAGTGCTAACATGACTAGAACATATTCTCAACTAATACGTGTCGTTTATATAGATTTTTCCCTTCCATTGTGCTGCATGAATTCCAAGAGATTATAAGTCCTTTGAGACAACTTCCTGCCTAGTGACTTAAATCTATCTCATCCCTTTTTAACACGTTCAAGTATCATGGTTTCATACCTAATGGACCAGTGCATCTTGAAGTCGAAGCAAGGCATGAACAAACCATCTCAAGTGACCTCTCATTTTATACTCAAATTGTGCTACTATTTTCCCGCGAATGTGGTCATTTCTAATATTGCTAGGCTTGTATAATCAAACATCCATCTTCGCATCTCTGCGCGAAATTTTGAGACGTGTGGAACTTCAACAGTTCACCATTCCTCCCATATAAAATTGTTGCTTATGACTGTTCTAAACTCAATTGTGGTAGGCATCTGCTATGACATGACACCCATGTTGAACCATCATATTTTAATTCTGTGTAACATATTCATCATCATTTCATTCTCTGAGAACAACTACCTAAACACTGAATTGTTTGTATTTGGGTACCTCAATCCTGTCTAATCTCACCTCGATTTCGCTCTTCCTATGTTGACTAAGTTAGCCGCGCATTTATTCAGTCTTGTTGATAAGACTAAGCTATGAAGCAACTTAGAGTGCTAACTAAAGAAAAATAGATGTTGAGTAATGATATTCAAGACAACAGTAAGACGATGAAAAGATAAGAGACAGACATTACTTCAAAGAAAATAATTGAAGTATTTCTATCAACTAGCCAACCAGCAGACAGCCATTTTTATTTATTTTTTTGATATGTGAGCCAAGGTCAATAAAGAAAGAAATTAATTGTGCCTAGATGGAAATTAAGAAGAATATAGAAAGAAGATCCGATTCACAGAGACAAACTAAAAAATTTCCAAAGATAGCCTTCAGTGTACAAATTGAAAAACTGCTAGTTCCGAGTAAAACAGTGAAGAGTACAACAAGGCTCAAAGCCAATCATCAAATTGAAGAACTGGAGTACCTATAGGAATCAATGTTTAGCTATTAACACCGATGATGCATAAATGTCTTTCGGAACATTTTTCAAACAATAATGACGTACAGGTATCTACAATCACATGATCCATAAATATACAAAAGAACTAGATCATTTTATTCTACACACATCTCACACTCCCAGTCTGCTTTGCAGCTAAAACATCGAATCACGTGATAAGCAACTGCTAGAGCAAAAAACACCTAAAATTCATGGAAGCACTTGCATTGATTTGTTAAAACCCAGTTTTCTCCTCTTTAACCACAATTTCAGCAAAAAGATTTAAGAGCATGAGTTTTTGTCAGTCTGTGTACCTCGCATTTCCGGCAAATTATCTACCTTAAACTATCTAAAAAAAGCCTTAACATCCCTATATCATCCTATCAACTTAATTTTCCAATGTTAAAATAGATTGAGGTGTTTTAAACATTGAAAATTTGAAGAAACATTAACACAAACGTGCCAAATGGAGATACAACATCCTAAAAAACAGAACGATCAGAAATTTATGCGAAAAAAATATCATCGAGTTGAGAAAAACCTCAATGGCGTTCTTTAGAAGGAGGTCGTCCTCAGGAATCCATGAAACAGGAAGTGGAGCAGAAGTTGCCATCTCCGACTTGTAAACCCTAAAATTCAGTTTGATTCCATATCCAGGAAGCTATATCATTCTGAATTCTGATTCGAGAGAGCAAGAAAACTGATTTCTGGAAGTGGATTGGGGAATATTAAACTCACGGTGATGGTTCGGAATCGCTACTTTGGGTGACAAAGTGACATTTTGCGGATTGGGAAATGCTTTTATAGCTTCTAATTTTTTTTTTTGCTGTGAAGCGTTGTCACGGCGTGGGTAACATGCTTCACGGAATACTGATTTTTTCCTTTCTCCGTTACCGTAATACTTTAACGTCCCCCTTTTTCTTTTTTTTTTCTTTTTTTCGCTAGATTTTCAATTTTTGGAACTTGTACTGGTCTTTAAAAAAATTCTTCAAATATTCAGTCAAAATAAATTTAATTAGATCTTCAATTATATTCAAGTTTTTAAAAGTTGGCTCATACCTGTTCTGAAGTTTTGGGATTTTCTTTCCTAAGACTATAAACTTTTTCCATAAATATACATATCTAAAACAATTTCAAGTACTCAAATTATTAAGTTTCAAATCTTTTCTTCATTCTAATTAATTTAGAGATTATAACAAGATCTAAAAAAAATATTAATATCCTTAAAATAAAAATGATAATAATAATAATAACAAAACGAACTTGGTATTACCATTTCAATTATGAAATATTTCCATTAGGCCTCATTGAGAGAACATAAGTATTGTAATATTCAGATTTCATTTAATTTTTCAGCTGAATGAAAATTAATTTAGTAGTGTTAAATTATTTCCAAACTCTGTTTTATGTTTTTCAAAGTTTTAAATGAAAATTATACCTCATAAATGTTGTAAAACAACTTTCAAACACAACTATTTTCTAAAATTAATTCTTTCTCAAATAAAGTTTTAAAGAACACAATTTCCTGATTACATATTGACTTCCTAACAAGGACAGTGAAGAAATTCTCAACTAAATATATTTAATAGAAAATCACCTTATAAGAAAAACAATATTTTGTAGACACATATCATGGATGATAAATCTTTAACCACACAATTTTCTTATAGCATCCAAAGTGCCAAGCGAATCTAAGCAAAAGCATATTCGGGGAAGCTTATAAATGCGTCGTTACAATTGGATACAGCTACCAAATACATAACATTTTAATATGGATAATCGGTAATAGATCTAAGATAACAAGTACAGGGAAAAAAATTGACGAGTCAGAAGACGATTGAGAATGACCTAAGTAGAGCTATATAGATCTTAAGTTAAATTTAACAGCTTAGCTCCATTGATGACGAAATATTAAGAACTAGATTCACAAATGAAGATACATACTGCATAACATTCTAAAAAGAACCAAGTGATATGGACTGCTAACAATCAAGTCGAAAAGGAAAATTGATTAATTGAACATACGTTCAAGGCATCATAATTCATATATATAGAGGAGTTGAAACACCTAGAATAATAAGAGTGCTTAATACAATAAATAGGAGAAGAACCAAATCCAGACTCAGGGCAAATTAGTTAGATAAAGTAGTGTTTGCAGCTTGCAATATTTAATTTTTTTTAGGAATAAGATATAATTTGGGAAGTTGATTCGAATAAGTAACTCAGCATTAAGGTTTAACGCCATTGCTGTGAACTGATATCTTCAGGAGAGACGTAGATTACGAGAACCAAATCCTCCTTCGTTTTGAAGATTGGGGTGCAATGGTTGTAGGCGAAAAGCATAAAGATTGTGTACTCCATTCGCAAATGCCACTGCAGAGTTGTAATGCCCCTCATTTTCCACTACACCATACTTTGGATCTTCACATTTTGCTTCCTTTGATGAAGCAATTACGTTACTTTTTGTGTTAGTAAACAACCCCATTAATCAACTAAAAACAAATAAATCAGCATATGAACTGAATTTATAAAGAGATACTTACCAAGTCAAGTACAAGGTTTCCATTTTGCTCTTCTAAGTTCCTCGCCTATTTTTGCCATTATAGAAGAACCCATTGCACTTTGTAAAATGCCCAGGCAAAATGAAAAGAAAGGAATTCATATAAAATATTAACAATGATAAACTTACCTTCTTCTTGCAGGTGTCTGTTTGATTCTTGATCACGTGGTACTGTAGGAAATCAGAGAGACTCTTACAGTTAAGTACGTCAATAAAACATGTGGAAAACTAATTCTAATTTCATTTGCTGACGATGTAAAACACAAAAAAAGAACACCAAGGTGAAGTTTGATTTGACCTATCATATGATCAATTACATGAATGAGTCACCAAAATATTACTACTGTACAATTCTTTTCGTTTAAATGGTCTTCTCTACCAAGTACTGATTCAAAATGGGGGAGCAAAATCTTGTAGCGAGACAAACAATAATAGCAATGAAAGGCCATCCAGGTACAGAAGAAAGCACATTAGCTCACTCCATAGCTACCACATAGACAGAGACCATTTTTGAGATTGTACTAAGCCTCTTCAACAGGCCCTAATGGTATCATCCCCCGACTTACACAGCCATTAACCTTCTAAATGAGCTTTCTTATGATGCAATGTGAAATACTGCTTCAACAAAACTAGAATGGGCCTCAACGTAGTTGTAGTGTCGCCAACTGTTTTAAAGGCTTGTTAAGCTTAGTGAATGTTTGGGTGTACAAGTTGCTATTGTTGCGTGAAAGCCCAATGATTTGGGCTTGTGGAGATTGAGGGTTGAGCAGAGGGCTGTGTTTGAAAGATCAAGCGTGTCACGCATTGTATGTGGCACAAACTAGCTACATGGCTTACGGAGAAGGTATTTGAAGTGTGTTGTGATTATGATGTTGGAGAGGTTCTGAAAATTGTTGTGGACACTAATGCTGCTGCTGCTCAACGGGTTGAAGCATTGGTTTCTTCTATTTCAATTAATTTTATGATGACAACTTTAATGTAAGTGCTTTCTATGTATGCAGGATTATGCAGCTTAACACATAGAAGCATATGAAGGGAAGTCAAGTAAAATAGCTATATGCTAATATATCTGTATGGGAAGAACTCAATCAACATCTGTTAAAGAAGGAATCTTCTCGAGAGAGCAAAACTAAATAAGAAGATTCTGCACTTATTAAAGCTCAAGATCTCAAGGCAGTAATCAAAAGGCCTCTATGGAAACAAGTATCAAAGCACCTATTTCTTTCCAAAACTCTAGAAGCTAATCAAGACCAATTGAAGACTATGAAGACTTACTCAACGGCTGCATGTGAAAGCTCTACACTTATTCTTGGAAAGAAAGAGTAGGAAATATAAGATTGGAAGTATGTGGAATAGAAAATAATTTTTTCTTCAGGAAGATATTCAGGAATTGCAAATGCAAGTCACGATATGAAGTCAACCAGTAAAAATCTTGCCAGTGACAAACCTGCCTCTAGTAGGTCTACATATCACTCTATTACTAATAATATGAAGATAGATTACTCGACTAGCTCAGGTTAGTCAACTGAGATGAATTCTAAGAGTGACAAACCTAATTTAGGCAAGTCGACTTATCAATTAGTCACAGTAGCAATTCTTTCAAACATAATCATTTTTGTGATAGAAGTGGTCATGAATTTTATAAATGCATATTTAGACACCCAGACACTCTTCGTTGGACCTAAACGTATTACAAATAACCTTGAGTCTAACCTTGAATGCTCACCTGTCACAAAATGTTATAGGCATTTTTGGCAAGTAGAAACAAGACCAGCTTGAAGAACTATTAAAATGACAATGTTGTATTCACTAATGTTTAAATTAAATTGGTCCAAGCTGAAAAGATTCATTGCCTATACTTCAAATAAATGTTGAACACTTTTCTGTTCTCAAGACTCGAAATAAAGTGAATTTAACCTAACATTTAACATACACTATTTCACATTTTGATAAAAGAATATATCCTGATTACTTAAGTTAATTTAGGTCCATTTAGCTTCAGAAATGGATAAAATTTATTCTAGACTAACATAACCCCAAAAATGTAAAGAGTAAGGTATGAATAATAACCTTTCGTTCACGAATCTCAGCAACAGATTCAGTGATGTTCTCCTGCAAGTGACATAGTTCCTGCAAATTGAGTCCGCTCATGTCTTCCCCTGTTCTCTGCCTATCAACAGACACCAACATCAGACATTTCATTATCATTGCTTGATTACACATACCAAAAAAAACTGATCACATGATAAAACTCATTAACCATCCTTCAATTTCTCAAATTAGAAAGTTAAAAACTGTGTTATTAATATAAAACATATTCAATGTAAGCCCACCAGTAGGGTTTAGGGGAAGGGTAGAGTACGCAGATCTTAGCCCTACCTCATAAGCATAAAGCATTTTCAAATAGTTTTGAAAAAGGGAATACAAATATGGGTGAAGTAACATGAATGATATGCAGAGTAGTACAGAACAGTAACGAATACAAAATACTTACCTTATCTCTCTTCTTAGCTTGTTATTAATCTCTTTCAATCTCTTCAAGTTCTCTTGCATTTTCTGCACACATAAATTCAATATACAAATTGATTTCAATTTCTAGGGTAAGAGTATACAAAATCAACGCTAAAATTATACCTCGTAGTGAGTGCTCCAGATATCAACTCCAAGTGCACTCTGATACTGATCAATCATCTTTTTTGTCCTGATAGGAAAAAAAAATTAAACCTCTTTTTGATTTCAATAAAGTAAATTTTTGTGTGTTGAGAACATAACATACGTAGTGTTTGGGCTTGTGTACTCATGATACTTCCTGGTGCTTGATAGCATGATGAGAGAGATCTTAGCGTCACAAAGAACAGTAAGTTCTTTAGCTTTCTTGAAAATACCATTTCTTCTCTTAGAGTAAGTGACCTGCCTGTTTGTCGAGTTTTCAATCTTCTTGATCTCAATTTTTCCACGACCCATTTTGGAAGAAGTAGAAATTGAGGTGAATCAACAAGGGTCATGTTCATTGTTGAAGTTAAAGAGAGGAAAAAGTGAAGAGATGTGGGGTGGGTTAGTAGAGAAACTATATCGGGAAAAGAAAGATTGAAGTGTAGCAACTGCACTACTATAAGCTTTTGCCTATTTTGTGAAAGTCTCTCTGCCTTTCATTATCATTACTGTTTAACGTGTGATGTCGGCTTCTTTGACCAAGACAACTCTCTATTCACCATTACCTAAGGCTTTTTTAAAAAAAAAACTTTTTTAAAATTAGTAAGGTTGTTTATTTAATAGAGTATTATTTTTCGTATGAAGCATGTAAGCGTTACTAATGTATTTAAGGCTTAAGTCACGTGAGATCCTTTTAAGTTATCCACATAATTCACTTAGACATCTCGACTAAAGCTTGTACCTATTGAACACTTCAATCATTCCTAATATGAACCATTTGAACATTTTTTGTCTATATGGCACATTGTTTATAACTCACACCCTTTGGGCCCGTGAAGATATTAAATTGGACTTTTTTTAAAATAAAAAAAAACTATTATTTCTTCTTCATCTTCTTTAGCACTACTTCCTCCATCACACCACATTTTACCACTATCATCGCCGCTACACACCCCTTTTTCTTCCTCTTATTTTCTCCTGATACTTAACCTTTTTTTAGCTCGATTGTTGTTATATTTTTTGCCACATTGTCATCCATATTAGGATTGGTTGCACCACCATTGAAATCATCATTCTACCATTATTACAGTCATTTTCTTTCATGTTTAATTTGTAAAGGCTTTAAGTTCGGAGTTTGTATCTTTGCTATTAATTTAATAATTTGGTGTTAAATTGATGTCCAGTTGTTTGAATTTATTGGAGGATTATTCTATCAATTATTTACTTTGCTCAAATTTTTATTGAAGTTTTTAATTTGTTGTAAATGTGTTGTTTTGACTTTAAATTGATGTATATTGGCCAAAACAAGGATGTTTCTTCATCCAAAAAAATTAATCCATTTTTTTCGACAATGACAAATGAAACTTAGAAATTTTACGGAGAGATTTTTTTCCCCATCGTTCTCTACCTAAAAAACGAGATGAAGTAGAAAGTTATAATTAATAAAAAAGCTGATGAAAAGAAAAATTTATCGGGTTGAAGATGGCACTGTACAGGGAGGGGGAGGGTCGCCATTAATGGAGTTAGAGGAAAACGTACGTTTTGGGTTTCAGTGGAAGGCATGGGAAGTGGGTGATTTAAGTTTAAGTTTTCTTTTTTTCATTTTTTTTACTTTAAAATAATTTTTTTTTACTTTATAATATAATGTTTAATTAATTTTTTGGATTAAAAAATAACACATGTCATTATTTAATTGATCAAATTGACATGTCAGCGCGAGTGTATTTCACACATCCTCTATTTTTAGTTTATTCTCAAAAAAAATTTCAAATGGTTCAAATTCAAAATGATAGAAGTTTTCAATAGGTAGTATGTCTAGTTGAGGTGTCTAAATGAATAATCGGGACAAGTTTCAGATCAAAGTCATCTGCAGCCCCTTAAATTGCCTGCATATTTCACATAGACACCTCAACTGTGACTATTACCCTTTGAACACCTAAATAGTTCAGAAAGTATACCTATCAAACACAAAATATTGATATGGCAAAAAAATATTTTTTCACTTCAGCTAAGCGCGTGAAAAAACGTTAAATATTATTTTATTTTTATTTTTTCAAAAAAAACTTAATACTTTTCACCATTTGGCACTTAAATAGTTTAATTTTTTTTAAAATAATTTAAAAGTAATACAATTTGCTAAAACAAAAACAAAAAAGAAAAAAAGCCCCCACCCCACGCGTTTCAAGTCGTCGTCTTCAACAAAGAGAAGAAGACCTTGCACACTGTTTTTTTTCCTATTCCATCTCTTTTTAATATTTATTAAAAACAATAAAAATTGAATCAACTAAGTGAATTTGAAGGGAAAAAATAAGAGAGAACATCAGACTGAAAAAAATTAGCCGATCGACGTCCATCTGGGTCACCTTCGAACAAATATTACCATTCAAATTAAAATGTAAACCCATTAAAATTATTAAAAATAATATCATAGTGGTTCAATAAAAATAATTTAGGTCCTCTCGATTAATCTTTTCTATCGATTTCAAGACGATTGAAAGACTCTCTTTCCTTATCACTCTTTGAATATCTTTTAACTCACGTATTAGGAATAAAAAATAATTATAAAAGCAATTAATAAAGATATTGAATTTTATCGTTTGAGAAAGAAAATCTTGTTAGAAAGAAGATGAAGAAAAGGGGCTGACTAGAGTTGGGCTTCTCATTTATTTATTTTTAAAAATAGATGAAAAACTTTATTTGAAATAATTTTCATTTTTTTTTTAATATAAAATACTTTTTTTTTATAATTGTTGGATCCTAGGCCACATGTTAACTTTTAATTTGTCATTTTGCCATATCACAGCAAGTGCATTACATACACTTTATTTTTTTAACTTATTATCAAAAAATGTCTAATAGATATAAATATGAATAGATAAAAGTGTTCAATAGGTACTAGCCTTAATTGAGGTATCTCAATAAATTATGCGGACAACTTCAATTACATGAACTCGGTGGCATTTTTTTTCAAGGTCATGCATCAATTACTATGATTGAAGTAACTATAACGTCATATGAAGATAAGACACTTTTGCTATCCTAGAGGAGGACAACTACATGTTCAAGCTATCCAGTTGTATATTTAATTAACTCGAGACATATCAAATCTTCATTTATTACTAGTAACATTAATGTCCCTGGACATTATTCAATTCACACTTAACATGCAAACTCATAGCAACTAAGATTGTTAGCCTATCAGGAACAGATATATGAATGATAGATCAAGTTATAATATTCTTCCATCGCAAATTATTTTTAGAAATTCAAGACAAATTTAGTTAGAAGTTCAATTACTTTTAGTGATAATTGTTACTGATAAAGACTAGAGTAACTTTAATTATGAACAAATAACATATAAATATTCAATGCATAGATATTATATATCTCTCTATGTATATAAGGATATAATAATTTGAAGATGTTCACAACGGGGATAATATTAAGCATGTCTGATTTTTTTTATTTAATGCATCTCTGGATTTGAATTATTCAATATCAATTCATAATCTATTTATTTTTTTGTATGTTTGGATTATTTAAAACTACTTTGAAATGTTAACATCATTGAGATTTGTTCATTCAAGTGAAGTTGTGAAGATAACTTCATAGCCCCTAACTCCCTCCCTCGTAACCACGCGGATAACATGAATCGCGTAAAAACTTTAGAGGAGGTTGGTGGACACAAAGTAAAAACATACGATGTATGGATCCATCAAAGAAAGAGGAAGAAGAAAAAGGTCAATTTTTGCAAATGGTAATCTTTTAACTTCAAGAATTCACAAAAGAAAGACAATCAAACAAGGCTCTTTATCTCACCAAGGGTAAAATTGTAAATAAAGTGTCTTCTTTATTTTAAAAGTAGTAGTCTTTTTTATTTTGGAAAACTTAAATTATAAAGATTTTTAATGTTGAATGAAAAAACTATTTTTAAGGGTGTAGTTTGAGGGTAGAATCTCTTTAGTTTAGTGTAACTTAATCTAGATTAGTGATAGACGGATTCTCATTGTTGATTTCGAACATTTTAACCTCGAATTCACTTGAGATTGCTCATGTGTGATTTTCAATTTGAGTTGTTTCTTTTCGGATTCAATTTTTTCTTCCTCATTGATTGATTGTTTATTTAATTAGCCTGTCTTGCTTCTCTTCACTTTTGTATTATTTAGGGTGTGTTTGGTTTGAAGGAAAATGTTTTATATGGAAAATGTTTTCTTGGAAAACAAGTAGATTTTGAACTTATTTTCTCATGTTTGGTTGGTGAGTAGAAAATATTTTTCGGAAATGATTTTAGTATTTGATTTATGAATGAAAGATGTTTTTGAGAGACATCTTTTATTTTTACTACAGTATAAAATAATTTATGAAATTGAAAATACTTTTAAAAACAATTTTTATTTGGGGGGTGGTGGTGGGGAGGGGAGGGGTGTAGGAGTGAAAAAATAAAAAGTTGAACTTTATAGTATTTTTAAAAAACAAAATTAACTTTTTTGGAGGTGTGGGGGGAGGGGATAGGAGTTTAAAATTAAAAATTTGAAGTTGAAAATATTTTTAAAAAGCAAAATTATTTTTTTGGGGAGGGAGTGGGGTTGGGGAGAGGAGGAGGTTGGCCGATGGTGGGTGGGTGGGGGTCAGCGATCGGGTAAAAAAATAAAATTTAAAAATTGAATTATTTTTTTAAAAAATTGTTGTTTATCCAAAAAAAAATGTAATTTAAAATTGGAGGAGAGTTTTGAAAAATGTTTTCCTTAATTTTGAGGAAAATTAGTTGATTTGGAAAACATTTTCCAAAACTTTTGTCCCAACCAAACATAAGAAAATTAGAAAATGTTTTCATTCATACCAAACACACTCTTAATTTCAATTGGTTTTATATCTAGTAGAGCTGTCAACATGGGTTAGCCCACCCCCATTCGGGCTAACCCATACAAACTTTGACATTTTACGGGCCAAGCCGAGCTTGCGCAATTTTTGTGTGCGCCAGTAAACGGTTGGTCCAACCCACAAGTACATGGATACAGACTTGTCGAGCCAGCCCACTTTTTTAAAAAAGAAAATTACGCGGTAAAACAAACTTATACTATTTAATTACTCATTATAGTTATAGTTTGCTATAATTACCACTTACGACTGACATTATACATTAATTACATGGGTTTACTTTGAGTTTGTATTATTAGTGACGTTTGTATATGTATAATTTGCTAGAATATACAAATATATATGTATAATATACAATTATCAAACTGTTATACATATAAAGTTCACTTCTTTCTCACTCTCTGCCCTCTCTCGCTTGTTTCTCTCAATCTCATTTGCCTCTCTCTTCCCTATCCCAATCTCGCTTGCCATATATACAAATACATATGTATAATATACAATTATATACATATATAGTTCACCTCTCTCATACTCTTTGCCCTCTCTCTCTCCTCCCTCACCCAGTCTCGCTTGTCATATATACAAATACATATGCATAATATACAATTATCTAACCAATATACATATACTATTCACATTTCTCCCACTCTTTTCCGCCTCTCTCTCCCTTTCTCCTCAATATAACATATAACTATGAATTGTAATTATCAAATTATAACTATGGCGAGTAATTAGATTATTTTTAAGTGGCTATATGTGAAAGTTCCCCTTTTTAAAAATTTCATTTTTTTAGTAATTATTAAATTAAATTGTAAATATAATTTAAAAATATTATCATAAATATCGATATAACAATATTATATGATGTTAATGTTACACTTGTTAATCAAATCAATAAATAAAATTATTTTTATAAAATCTTTATTAAGTTTTTTTTCAAGTAAACGTATAAATATCTAAATAGAAATATTAACCTAATTGTTTTGAGTTTGGACTCTCTTTAATTTTAAATTTTAATATTATATTATATTTTTTAATTAATTTTTATTGACCCGCGGACCGCCTTTATCAATATTTCTCATGCCTCACGCACCAGCAGGTTTATTCAGACCGAGCTAGAAAGCTCTTTTCTTAAATTGACTCCAAAAATCTTAATTCAACTTTATTAAATATTGGATTTTCCCAAATCAACCCTACGGACCTAGCCTATATTAACAAATCTAACCTCTAGCATCGCTCCCGACTTTTGTCAGACATTTGTTATTATTGTATATCTCTCTTTACTAGGTATATCTACTAACCATCGATGCTCACCTCATAACTCAACCACCAAGGACATTGCTTACTGACTTTTGGACTGTTCATCAAGTAAATTTATTTTTACTACATATTTAAATTAATAAATTTTGTAATATTGTATTGATATACATTTTCATCAGTCACCCTCCACTTTAATTTATAAGGCTTGCTTTTGTTTTTTAGTCTACTCAAAGAAAAGGGTTACCGTTCTATATTTATAAAATTCTGCTTTACAATAATTTCATTTTATTCTTGATGACCCTTCCATACAAGAATGTCATTACACAGTTAATATAGCACAACTCATTTATAAGAGCATATATATGCTATAATAATATAGCTAGTCTAGTTTCACCAGTATACAATATATAATATAATTAAAAGAATTGAGCGTACATAAATCTTATTTAATTTTTACCTTTTATAGGATGAAAAAGATATTTTCAATAGACTTTTAATTAGCTCAAAAAATATTAAAACACAAATACATAAGGAAAAAAATTATATTTTACTAATGATTTTGATTTCGTTGAAACGATACATTGAATACGGATGAATTTTAAAAGATTAAAGGCATAATATATGAACATAACTCTTAACTTGGTGTTAGTTGACAACTATGACCCTTAACTTTGTGTGTACACAAGTAGACACTTAAACTTATATAAAATTGAACAAATAAATATATTCGTCCGACATGACAATTTTGCGTCCTATATGGCGTCCTACATCTATTATGTCATATAGGATATGTGGATCTACTTATTTAAAATTATACAAGCTTAAGTGTCTACTTGTACACACTCAAAATCAAAAGATATAATTATCCGTTAAATCCAAGTTAAAAATTATGTTTATGTGTTATGTCATAATTAAAAGACACTTCAAATGGAGCATCGAGAATATATCTTTACCTTAAATGAAGACTACTCCTATAAGATTTAAGAGATTTCCTCAACTAAACTAATAAATACTAGTATTAAATTAATATTCTGATTAACACATTTAAATTTCAATAATGCAAACGGAAAGGAAAAAAAATAAAAAGCAAAAAGATTCTTAAATGTCAGAGATTTAAATTCGACCAAACAACTAATTTCTTCTTACCGGTCCTAGTATTAAATTATAATTATGATACTTTTAAATTTGAGGAAGCAAGTTAGTTTAAAGCATTTACGACTTCTTGAATATAAAATGGGACTAATAATAGCAGGAGGGGCCATCACCATTCGCCAATCGCAATTTCAGACGAAACGTGGCGGCCATTTTCTTGTCCACATAACTCTAGTTTAGAACCATAAAGTTCAAAAATATTTTTTATTTTCTTAAATTTTATGTCAAATCAAATTATGTCATTCTTTAAAATGGAGAAAGTAATACTTTTTGTGTCTGCGTAATCATCTAGCTATTTGTTTGTGAATATTTATAATTCGCAGACTGAAAAATCAAACTTAAAAAAGTACTAATTCTTCCGTCAAATAATAGTTATCCATCACATTATTTTTGAATTTTTCAACAATACTTATTTACTTTATGAAATAAATCAATCATTTTACTCATAGAAATCGTTTGATATAATGTATTAGTAAAATTAATGCATGTGTTAACATTGCATATTAGAAGTATCTTGTTTGGTGTACCTTTTTATGATATGTATGCAGAGTGGTGTAGCCAGAAAATTCATGAAGGATGTCCAAAAATTGAATAGGTAAATAAAAATATTTAATGAATTGATGCACAAAAATTTGTAAATCAAACTATATGACATTAATGATTAATTCTTTTAATAAAAAATTTATACCAAAAAATTTATAATCAACTACAGAATATTTAGTTTTAATATTCATATTTATTTAATAGAATGTGAATGGACAAAAAAAAACAAAGAGAATTTAACTTAGAATGAATCTCTTTTATGCTTCAGGATTTCACGAATCACTGATGACAATGAAACATGAAAAATAAAAAGTAGAATTAAAGAGTGTTATTAAAAAAAATTTTATATGGAGCCTTTATCACTTTTAATTGTGTTTGGAACATTGTTATCCATTGTATTGTATTGTATCGTTACTATACCCACAATGTTTGTTTTGATTGTTACTTAAAATGTATTGTACTGTATTGTTAAATTTCGTTGTTACGTAACAATGAAAACCTCTATTTTATGGAACAACCAATTTGGTGTGTTCCCATTGTTACTTAATTTTTTTTCCAATTATATCTTTACATAATATTTCAAAATATTATTTTACCCTTTACCTTAATTATTCAAATCTAGTCAAACTTCCTACCCTAGAATAATTAAGGATATTTCAGTAAATTTATAAATTACAATACAGTACGATATGATCAAACCAAACAATTAAAACGTTATTAAACAATAACAAACAATACAGTCTACCCAAACATTGTATCTATCATACAATACAATACATTATGAAATAATGGGTAAGAATTGATTCAAACAAAGTGTTAGTAGCTTTATAGAAAAAATTAAGTAAATAGAATTTGCTTATTAAATTTAAATTAAATAATTACTTTTGAATTTTGTTTAAATTTTTAAGAAAATTCAAAAGTCGAATCAACTGGCAACTCAACTTTTTTCTCTTAATTAATTAATAATAATATTCAACTTTTTTCTCTTAATTAATTTAATAGATAATATTAATTTTTGAATTATTTTAAAAATAAAAAATTTATTAATTATGATTTAGGTATTACTTAGGAACCTTTTAAAATTTTCTCTTAATTAATTCAATTGATAATATTTTTTTTGAATTATTTTTAAAATAAAAGATCTATTAACTAGTTGTGCGTACCTCGGCATTGTAGAATCCAACTAGGCTATAACACTTTAGTGCAATTGTATGGTGTCCAAAATATGTTATTTAATCATGTACGTATACGATGTAATTTTTCGACAAAGGGTCTCCAATTGAACAACCTTACTTACCGTAGCTCCGCCACTATATGTATGACAGTATGAGTATAACAAATACTCTACTGTGTAATTGAAAGTGTATTATTAATGCCATGAATTTTATAGGTACTATAACACAAAAGAATTTAGAATGCATGCATTAGCATTTAAATACACAATTACCTCTCAAAATATGTTTTTACTCCTTTTCCATCAAAATTGTTAAAGATATTTTTGTAAATAATTCTTTTTACATTGCATGTCATTTTTAATACACCAAACCAAACAACACATAAGAAATAATCAGTGTGTAACTAATGCAAGAATAACTATTATAATCATTGTTAATGCAAACATCGCTAATACACTATATAAAACATTATTTTTATACACTCTACCAAATGACCCCTTAGTTATTAATTTACTCTTTTCATTAGTTGTAATATTTATCTTTTTCTTTTATGAGAGGGAAAGAAGATAAGAAAGGATACCTATTACATTTTTCTAGGTATTGTATTTAGTATGTTTAAAGAGGGATATAATAAAATTAACCTTCCATTTTATATTATTTTCACGCAACTTAAAATATTTATTTCAAGTTATTTATTCATCTATAAAATTAAGATATGATTAATTTGTTTATTGTTGTGTTATCCTTTAGTTTATTATATATATTTTGAAAATAATTCATTTATTTTTAATTTTGATAATGATGAATAAAATATATAAATATTAAAAAATAACTAAAAAATAGGCCTAAGTCATCTGTAGCCACTTAAAGTTGTCCTCATATTTCACTTAGACACCTCAACTAAGGAATGTACCTATTGAACACTTAAACCTTAAAAAATTCATTCCTATTTGACACAAACTGACAACCAATTGAAAAACAAAAACGCGTGTATTTCAAACGCGAATTCATATTAATTTTACCAATAATATGATGACACGTGGCATTACATTTAATTTTTTTTAAAACCTCTATATAATTAATTCATAAAGTATTTTAAAAAATTAAAAAAAAATATTTTTAATTAAAGCCTCCACCCTCCCCACTTTCTTCATCCTTCTTCAGAAACCCATTTCTGATTTTCCATGGAGTTGGTATCGCTCCATCTCTTTCTTCTCTTCAATGGAGCTACAATGACACACCATTGTTGTCTATTGAAGCTAAATATGCATTCTCTTTCATTTCGATAGCATTAAAATTTTCACTCATTGTCTTCATCTTTTATACATTAGAAATTATTTATTAGAATTGAAAAAAAATTAACAGACTTTTGCCCAAAAAAATCTATTCATATTTTTTTTATCATTGTAAATGGAACTTCTTCGAGATATTTGAGACGAAA
>NC_028638.1:51684349-51813330 GCF_001406875.1 Solanum pennellii
GAGGGGGGAGGGAAGGGAGTATTTGTCTTAATTTTATTTTTTTTATATATATTATATTTCAGAAAGAACATTTTTTATAACTCTTTAAATCTGATTTACTATCTAAAATATTTAAAATTACAAAATTAAAGAATATATTAAAATTACAAAATTCAGTTTTCATTTTTACTCTTTTTAAACTTTGTGTATAAATTAAAACTAGTCAAATAAATTTAAATAGAGCATACAATTTTTTAAAAAGGTCTTCTAATAATATATTATTTAATAAAATCACAAGACCAAGATTTTAATAATTTTTAGAAATTATAAAATTTTGCATGTTTACATCTTTTAGATCAAAATTATATGTCCAAATAAATATTCAAAGAAACAGAATTAATTATTTCAAAATCATGTCTTAACGGCACATATCTTTCAATAATAATTGAAAATACATCTTCTATTTTGTTGTAATTATTCACAATAGTATAGTTTTGGTTCATATTTTTTTTGAAAATTTGTCGTATATAGAATTTATATATTTATTCACTGGCATCATAACATCATCCTAAAGTAGCATTGAATTATTACCCAAATGAGTTGAAATCAAGGCTTGAGCAATCGTCACGTGAATTATATTGGGACGCGCTAACATTTAATGCTTGCAAGATACGAGTATCTGATAGCAACAGCAAAAGCAAAAGTGGGAGAAAGGAACAGAGCATGTGTAATAGGGCTTAGTATTTAAGTTTGATTTGGGAGAAGAAGAGTGTTATTTGTGTAGTAAAATTGAAGCCATGAATGTAGTTGAGGAAGATGTGTTAGGTGAACTGACAACAGCATTCAGGAGTAGAAGAACAAGAAGTGTTGAATGGAGGAAAGCACAGCTTCAAGCAATTCTCAAACTCCTTGATGAAAATGAAGAGGAGATCTTTGAAGCACTTAAACAGGATCTCGGAAAGCACCCTGTTGAATCTTATCGTGATGAAGTGAGTAACTAATTTCTCCATTTTTTGGTTTTTAAAACTGAGTTACGCATCTGGTGCTTTAGTTAGTTGTGTATAAAGCAAATTTCTGCTTCAATAATATACATACCACTGTTTATCAAAATTGGAAGTTGTATTCGTTGGATGTGATATGTGAATGCTTTAAAAACCTACAATTACGAAGAACAGGGCACTAGCAGCTTCAATAGAAAGCTAATCGTGAAAAAAGGCGGAGAGTAAATGCTAAATAGATCTTATTGATGATCGTTTGTAAGCTTACAAACAAGTTGAGCATAGAGGCGTTGATGAAAGTGGTATCAACAGTTGAGTTAACATCAATAGTGTAAGTGAGCGATAGAGTGTAGCTGGGTAAGAATCTGATGATCCCCTTTTATTAGAGGACCAATAGCTAGGGATTGAAAACGATCCTTGATCAGTAGGAAACGGCCTCTTGATTTGTGGGAGATGATTGCAAGAATCTCGGAATCCATTGAGAAGCATGGAGCAGTAGCGGACTAGCAATTATGCTGGAGTTAATTGGAAGTGGAAGATGTGGAGCAGACAGGTATAATTAGGCGGGATGTGCCTGATCAATTGTAGGCACGCTAGTCAGGCCTTCCCGGACATTGTCTGTCTTCTGATTTGCACATGCTGAGATGACTCATCCTACCTCAGGAGCAGGACCAAAATTTACTGCTGCAATGATCAACCTATGACCTATCATGTCAGAGAAATGGCTTATACACTTGAAATTCATATTTGATCAAACGAATTAAACAATAAAAATTGGTGTATTTAGTGATCGAATGCATGACCAAGGGGTTGGTTTCTCACTCATTTCAGGTTGGTGTGGTGAGGAAATCAGCTACCAATGCTTTGCGCTGTGTTGAAAAGTGGATGGCCCCTCAAAAGGTTTGTAATTCTTACCCCTCCCCTTCCCCTTGAGAAATAAATAAAATCATCCTCAACTGTTCGAGCATTCTTTGGCAAACATCTTCGTTGAAATTAGTTATCAGAAGAACATTTTTGTTGAAATGATCCTTAACGAAGTAACACATTCTGAATGTTGACTGTAACAGCTCCTCTCTTTTCTTTCTTGAATAAGTATGTTAACTATGGTAGAAACAAGTATATTCATTTTTACGACCGCCCTTATTAAGAATTATGTTTACCATGTATTATCTTACTGGTGAATTGTCCAAGATGTTTTGCTGTCCAAAACAGTCTTACAGATACAAGCAGGCCAGTAAAACTTTGACAAGGTTGAAATAGACTTTGAATGAAACAGATTAAAATTGTTCTGTTCTGTTACTAAATTAGCAGGTTAAGTAGTAGCAACAGGAGTTGCATCACGTCCTCCAATAAGGTGTAACAACAAATAGTATATAAAACAATCTGCAGTTCCAATGAACTGTTCAGTAGCAATCAACCCAGAAGTAACAATGAAGTAAACCTTGTGATGGTATGACCTTATTCAGACATCAAAGTGCTCTTACACTCTCTGTGTGAAAGCTGGTAAAAATATCTCTTATGTTTACTTGCTTCTTGGTCATCTAACCAGCAAGCGAAAGTTAAA
Source organism: Solanum pennellii (assembly GCF_001406875.1). Lineage (NCBI taxonomy): Eukaryota > Viridiplantae > Streptophyta > Magnoliopsida > Solanales > Solanaceae > Solanum > Solanum pennellii. The sequence continues at coordinate 51,686,891 of NC_028638.1, forward strand.
ATTGTTCTTTCATTCATGTTGCTCAGTCATTTGACAGCTATTTTGTGTTTATCTTTAACTTATAAACTGAGGTGTTGAGCAGCCACTAATGATGCAATATGAGCAGGCCCCAATACCATTAGTTCTCTTTCCTGCAAGAGGAGCAGTAGTATCAGAGCCACTGGGAGTAGTGCTAATATTTGTGTCCTGGAATTTTCCCATCTGTGAGTAAAATCTTCTTGACTAATACTGCAACTGTTCCATCACTTCTTTTTTAGTTGGGGAGAAATGTTGACCATCCTAGAATCAAACTAATTCCTTGAACAAAATGAGGAGCCAAACTAATGTGGATTTTATTTTCTTAGCTGGTTATCCACAACTGGTGCTTTGTGTTTATTAGTCTGTTATTTCATCTGCAGCCCTAGCTTTAGACCCAGTGATTGGAGCAATTTCAGCTGGAAACACAATTGTCCTTAAACCTTCTGAGCTAGCACCAAAATGCTCCTCCGTTCTGGCCAATACAATACCTCGTTACTTGGATCCAGAAGCTATTAAAGTTGTTGAAGGTGGACATGATGTATCAGAACAACTACTGCAGCTAAAATGGGATAAGATATTTTTTACAGGTATAACCTATCCATTTTGTTCCTTATGATCTTTCTCATGTTTGGGAGGAGCATTTTGCAGAAGGGCATTCAACAAAAAGGATGATTAAGCAATGACCTAGAAGAAAGAGTCGTTAGTTATGAACAGCCACTTGTGTTGATGATGTAATTCTGAATTCCTGTTTTGCAGGTAGTCCACGAGTTGGCCGCCTCATAATGTCAGCAGCTGCAAAGCACTTAACACCTGTAACTCTTGAGCTGGGTGGAAAATGTCCTACCATCTTGGACACGCTATCTAATTTCTCTGATTTACAGGTTCCCAATGGTTAAATATCCTCTTAAAGTAATAAGATTACTTCATGTTTTATCTGAAAAGATTAAGCTATAAACTGTAAGGGATAAAACATGGGACAACTTAATTTGTGGCAAATGAAAGGAAATCAACATATAGTTTTGAGTACAATTGGATATTTTCTTCATAGGTTATTTCACCAAAAACTTTGGGTCGCATTATGATGTGTAGTAGAGTATATAATTTGTTCAAGCCGTATTCACATTTTGCTCACAGTACGGTGTTGGTTTTAAGGTGGCTGTCAAGAGGATAGTGGGGGGCAAGTGGGGACCATGCAATGGACAAGCATGCATTGGAATCGATTATGTGCTCGTGGAAACAAAATTTGCTCCAGTTCTGGTATTAATGGCAGCATGATATTTTTATATTTTCCCTCTTTCTTTCTCAGTAGAAGTTTTATTCTATTTCTCTTTTTGAGGCAGATAGTGTAGCTTCCTATTTATGTTGTAGTCTGGCATTTCAGATTGAACTATTGGAGAAATCCATCAAGACATTTTATGGTGAGAACTTGAAAACTTTGGCAAATCTTGCCAGAATAGTGAACAAGCACCACTTTGATAGAGTACACAATCTTCTGAAAGACCCAAAAGTTGCAGCATCTGTTGTTTATGGAGGCTCAGTAGATGAGGAAAATATGTAACCCAGTATCGTTCCTATATCTATTGTACTATTGCTTACATACCCTGTTCCTCATTCTATTTGATGTATCTTTTAGGGCCATTGAACCAACAATCTTGTTGAATCCTCCCCTTGATGCTGATATCATGAACGAAGAAATATTCGGCCCATTGCTTCCAATCATCACAGTAAGAGCAAACTGATTTTCAAGAAAATTCGTTGCTATGTTTTACTTGAGAAACGTTGATCTATGCTTCCAATTGGAGTAAAAGGACTTCACTCTCGATGCATTTCATCAGAAAATCTCTTTCAAGAAAATGTCTGACAAGAAAGTGGTTGTTTTAACAGCTAAAGAATATCGAAGAAAGCATTCAGTTCATAAACTCAAGGCCAAAACCTCTTGCAATATATGCATTTACCAAGAATGATTCGTTGAAGGAGAAAATCTTGCAGGAAACGTCTTCCGGAAGTCTGACTTTTAATGATGCTATGATTCAGGTATGATGATCCACCTCCTCTTTCAAATGTATTCTCAGCTAAATATAATCAGAAAAAGAGATGTTTAATTTACTTGTCATAACATTGCAATTTCAGTTTTTATGTGACACATTACCATTTGGAGGCGTTGGTCAGAGTGGTTACGGACGTTACCATGGGAAGTTCTCTTTTGACACATTCAGTCATGAAAAAGCAGTTCTACATAGGAGCTTCTTAGTTGAGTTGGAATCAAGGTATCCGCCATGGAATGATTTCAAGATGGAGTTTGTTAGATTGGCTTACAACTATGACTATCTTGGGATTATACTGCTCTTGCTGGGGTTGAGAGGACTAATCAGAACAAACCGAAGGCGGTAGAAGATAAAACTCTTCTCACTTAAATAAGGTTAATCCGTCATACGAAAGTGTCTACAAAACTGTTTGCTCAGTGAGAGAGCAAAAACTATTTGAGGAATATTATGTATATTATTATTTATCAATTGAGGTAGTCTTCTCTGTTTCTACTTGCTATGTTATAAATCAATATTCATAAAAATTACTATTGTTCTATATAAATGAATAACTTATGAGTTCTTTTCTTTTTTTTGGGACTAAAGAGAAACTACTAAAGTAATTGTTGTAAAGTTACTAGAATTGCAGTTCTCTTTCTGAAGTGATTCGTCAAACCTGTTGAAGAAAGAAACACGGTTGCTGGCAGGGATTTGGAATTTAGGATCTTGTTCATTCTAATACTCTTCGTTATTTTAAAAGCTCAAAATAAAAATAATTAAAAAAATTTCATTTATCCTTTAGCCGTATATGTTCTTAAAGACTACACACAAATAAATATTTGATGAAATACACATTTCTATTTTTTAAGAAATAGGTAAACGAAAAAACAATTTAAAACGGAGGAATATTTTTTTTTTTTTTTGAAAAATAAAATATAATTTGGCACAGAAGAAAAGTTGTAGGCGAATAGAGTTGTCCGCAGCCATACATTTGCCTTTATTTTTCTATATTTAAATATCACACACATTATTCAACACGTGACTGGCACAAACGGTGCACGCGGATTGGTTATATGAGGAATGGCCCTCTCCTTGTCCAAAACGACGCCATTGAGAACCAATCTTTCCTATCGGCCACCGGAAAATGTCCAACGCGCCTCCGCTTTTCTCATGCCTATAGCAGATCTGACTTTTGGACGAATCTATACTGCCAATCTGATCCGATTCTGTCACCCTAGATTTCTATCAAGCCGTAACTTCGCTGCACTCAAAGGTCCGATGGCCGAGGAAACGAATCTCAAAAGCACCGTAGAGTCAACGATGGATAACAAGATCACCGTTGAGTCAACGACGAATAACAAAACGGAATCGGAGAAGAAACAGGAAGAATCAAAGGTTACCATACCACCGCCGCCGGAGAAGCCGTTGCCGGACGATTGTTGCGGGAGTGGATGTGTTAGATGCGTGTGGGACATGTATTATGAAGAACTCGAGGAATACAATAAGCTTTACAAGAGCAATCCAGATGTTAAACCTTCTTAGAGAATCTAGAATTCATATATTCATATGAATTGTTGTTTGCGATATTCATGATTAAATTATTGAAGACAGATTTACGAATAGGCAGATTCTTTGTAAACTTCACCGGTTGTTATTTTCTTATTCTACTTCCTTATGGTTTGGGAACTAGTTTTGCCAAATATTGTAAGCAAAGATACGAAAGCTACTCGTAAATTATGTTGAGATATTGTGTGACAAAGATTAGTAATTGATGCAAAAGCCTAGGCAAAGATTACGTGTATGAGTAACAAGAAGTTCAATCAAAAAAAAAATATGTATGGAGAAAAAAATATGTATGGAGATCGGAAATAACTCAAAAGATGAGTCAGTACTATGGGTATCATTTGAACAACCTTTGAAACTAGTTGGATAGGCAAAATTTATTTCTTCATCCTTCCTATAGTAATTTAAGTACAAGGAAAAGGCACAAATTCCCCGTAAACTTGTCGAAAAAAATCAGTTACAATATATGGTGTATTACAATCGTTGTTACAGTCATGTCAAAAATTTAAAAAAGTATGTTCTTTTTTATTAACTTTTTTTTGTTAACTATATTTTACGTTAATTAATTTTCAATTAATTATTAAAATTCTCTAATAATTATATTTTCGTCATAGCAAAATTACAACAAGATAAAAATTTCAACAATGACCGCCAAAAACACTAATCGAAACATGGAGCTGATTTATGGAGTGGAAAATTCTATCGTTTTCGCAAAAAAGCCCGCCAGAGATGTAGCAGCGAAGAAACTACCAAATTTTTATCTCGCCAATGACATTAAGATATCTTTTATTAACAAACACAAATCAAAATCCACAAAACTTAAATTGATGATAAGTTGTAAGTAATTTGCTGAACAAGCTGAGAAGAAGTCGAAAAAGGAAGAAGGAGATATTTTTACTTAAAAGGAAGGAGAGAAAATGTGTTTTATCAAGAGGGTGGGATTGAAGAAGAAGAAAGTGGATTGTGAAGAAGAAGAGTTGTGAATCTAATTTAAAAAAAAATTCTACTCTAATAAATTAGACACACTTATTTTTATTTTTTTAAAAAGTTATTTTGCCACATTAATTTTAAGAGTAAATAAATTAACTTTATGTGCGTAATATATCATTATAATAGTCTAAATATATGACTTTTCGAAATAAATTTAAAAGCAAATCAATGTCTTTTTCCCTTTAGGTATGTTTGATCCTTTCTTACATTTGACCTTTTTTTTTTTTTATTCAACCATTGATTTAAGTTTTAAATTTCTCTTCTATAAATCTATTCGGCTATCATTACAAAAGAAGCAAACGAAATAAAAACTAATATAATTTTTTAATTTGCAGCTATGGTATATTAACTATTTTTGTATCTACATAAAGGGGGTAATTTATGATAAATTTTATAAGAAAATGAGTTTTAAAAAAATGTAAATATTAAAATATTTAAATACATTCATTAAATTAAAAATCAACAATACCTCTAACTTTGCAAAATTGTAGCTAGATGGAATTCATTTTCTTATTAAAATATCAAAAAATATATATTATTTTTTCACACTGATAAGGTAATAAGTTATATATAACTCATATATATATATCACTTTTATAATAACAACTTTAAGTGTATGTTTGATACGGAGGAAAATATTTTCCGAAAAATATTTTTTAACTTTTTCATTTGGTTGGATCAAATGTTTTGAAAAATATTTTTCAAATCAACTCATTTTCCTCAAATTTAAGGAAAATGACTTTCCGTCAAAACTTAAGAAAAACATTTTTCAAACACAATCTAACCTCTCCCCTACCCACCCCATCCTACCAGCCCCCAACCAGCCCCTCCTACCCCTAAAACAAATTTAAGTTTATCTTTAAAAAAATATTTTCTACTTCAAAATTTTATTTCTTCACCCCTACCCTCGATTTCCCCCACCCCATTCACTACCATCCCATTCCAAAAAAAAAAAAGGATCAATTTAAGTTTGTTTTTAAAAATAGTTTCAACTTCAAAAATTCATTTTTTTTCACTTCTACTCTCGACCCCCTCTACCAACCCCCCTCCCCCTCCCAAAAAAAATGAACTTTTTTTTAAAGTTTATTTTTTTAAAAAAAATTAAATTTTAAAAATTATTTTCTACTCTAATAAAAAATAAAAAATATTTTTCGCTCAATAACCAAACACTAAAATATTTTTTTAAAAAATATTTTTTGCTCACCAACCAAATATAAGAAAATAAATCAAATATCTACTTGTTTTCGAGAAGAACATTACGCCCTAGATCAAAAAGTTATTATCTATATTCATGGTAAAATGTGTACTTTGTAAAATCCAAAAGTCCAAAAATTAATCTTGCGGTGTCGCTTTCGATTTTATAGTGAAAATAGTAGTCAACTCCTCCGTCGAGATGCAGATCAACCCGGCGGGTCGTTTAACCAAAATAGGAAACCGGCGCTTTGGACAATATTACAATCTTTCTACTAAACCCGTTTTCCGGTTCTCCACTCCAAAAACAGGGATCTCTCCAAAATTGCCGCTGTTAATTTGTAACCGTCTCGAGAAAATTGGCAGTAGCAATCTTCGGGTTTCTGCCGAGACATTAAAACCCCTGTTCCTCTCGATTTTGTCCAAAACTCAACAGTTTTTTGAGCGCTCCACTGTTCCTGTGATAGAAAGGGAGAAAATGGAGGTCAATGGTTGTTTCAAGCGTAATCTTCTTCTGATGTTTACTGTATTTGGAGTAATGGCGATAGTGAAAGGTCCAACTGAAGCCCTAGCTTCTAGTTCTCCTTCTGCTTTTGTCCAAAATGTCATCTACTCTAACAAGATCGCCATCTTTTCCAAATCCTATTGTCCGTAAGTATCTCTGTATTATCAAAACTAAGGATTGATTAGAAAATTGTGAACTTTCGCAGCATATTCAAAGCTTGCAGAGGAAAGAGTTCAGCTTTTCTTTGCTTTCTGTCTTGTTAACTGTACTGATTTTCTCTCTGCCGCGTTTTATCTTCTTTCGTGTTAATTTTAGAAATATCATTAAGAGTTTTAGGGGTTAGTTTCTCTATTTCCAGCCTACTTTACTACAGTTAGACTTTGGCCAATTTAGTCATTTACATGGGATTAGCTCATTGTAAGTTGTTAGTTATTTACAGGAGATTATGGAACTCTTATGAGGATTGAAGGTTGAAGCCTCCTTTCCACTTGAGGGTGACTGATAACATTGGTTTCATCTTGGTTCCAAGTAGGAGCTATTATGTATGTTTTTATTTGTTGCCTAAAGAGGATGACTAGTCGATAACATTGCTTTCTTAATTTTAAGTGACCAATTCCATATCGTTTCCACTATAATTTGGTATCACATCAAGTGTGTGTAGCCATAGACAAATCTTCTAGAGATCAAGTTCTTTTTATTCCTCTTCATTATCGAAATTTGAAAATAATTGGTATGCATATATGAAGGTCACACAACACAGTTTGAAGTTTACATCCTTTTCCATCTTCGTTTGATGATAGTTATGAGTCCAAAGGTCTTAAAACCAGACCTTTCATTTTGGCAAAGGAGGAAGCTGTTCAGACTCCAACCTATGTAATAGCTGAGCATTTAATTTCTTATGCTCTATGTGCTGCTTGGAATAAACATTATGTAAGGCTAAGATATAATATATATGTCCATGAATAAGATTTAAGATAATGGATTTGAGGCATCATAGGCTGTGGCGGTGCTCTGTATCCCATCATATTTTTATGCCATGCATCCTTTTATTTTAATACTCAGCTGGATCACACATTTATCTTTACCATAAAAAGAAACAAGCACTCAAGGGTGTGGCTTAGTGGTCAATGATGTGGATTGAGTACATGAAGTTTAGTTCAATTCCCAACAGAGAAAAACACTAGGTGATTTCTTCTCTCTGTTCTAGACTTGTTGGACATAGTTACATGATACTTGTTGCTAGTGGGAGATGGCAGTCCGGTAGATGTCCCATGGAATTAGTCGTGGTGCGCTCAAATCGGTTGCTACTTCTTGCTGGTGGGAGGTGGCAGCCTGGTGTGTATCCCATGGAGTTAGTCTTGTTGCACACAAACTGGCTCGGACACCACGGTTATCAAAAAAAGAAAAAGAATCATGAAATACGTTGCATCTGAAAATCACAATAGCTTTCTAAGTGCATGTTAATGTTTTAAAGTTTGTTCCTTCTTATGCTATCGTTTATATTGTATTATCTTTCAACAATAGGTACTGCAAGCGTGCCAAAGGCATCTTTAATGAACTTCAAGAGCAACCATTTGTGGTGGAGCTTGATCTTAGAGGTAATTTATTGTCTATACCCCCTCCCCTGAAACCTGTAGAAAGAAATAAAAGTAAAGTACAATACTTGAAAACTATTCATGGAGGTATGTACAGTATTCATGACTATTTTATTGCCTATCTGTGTTTCCTCCTCGTAAGAGCTATACTTAGTCTACATTGATTGTGTCATCTAGTGATGGAAATTTATGAATTGTTTCAAACTAACGATATATCAGTTTAGATGATGGCGCTCGTATACAAGATGTCCTTCTAGATCTGGTGGGTCGCAGCACAGTCCCTCAAGTGTTTGTGAATGGGAAGCATATTGGTGGTTCAGATGGTAGGCTTTGTGATTTCAGTTTTCCGATTCTTGTTCTCTGAAATATTTATCAGCTTGTAACACTTGATTCTTGTTTTTGATTGTTGTCATCTGTGTGTTGGCTTCTTATTAGATCTCCGAAACGCTGTCGAGAGTGGGCGTTTGCAAAGTCTTCTTAAGAAAGAGTAAAGTTGTGCTGTAAGTCAAGAGATTGAAGCATCTCTCCTGAAGTTCTGAAACTGCAGTGGCTCGTGGATAGCTTAGTTATGTTTGGTAGGTCCAGGTGTAAACTAAATATTTGTATGCTGATATGGTGTTTCTTTCGTTTCTTATGCTGAAAATATGGTATTTGGAGAAAAAACAAGGGATCTGAACGTAATTCCAGAGCTTATAACCTTCACTTGCTATAACTTTGCGCTAGTAGGTTATTTACAAATGAACAAAAGTAAAATGGAATGTGATAACACAGAAGCGTTGAACTGGAGAAATTGTTTAGTACATTCTTTGCTCCTGTTTCAGTTATGTTCAAATTTCATAATTGGGTATGCAATGTTAAGTGCATCTAAATTCTAGAACCAGTGGACAGATTTTCTGAGCAAATCGCATGATGAAAAACTTGTGTAGATCCAGATTGTGTATAGAGAAATAAGAACTGAAGAGATGCCATGAATGGCACATAAGGAGATTTGATAACTCAATCATCTAGAGAAATATTCAGTGGGCCTAATCTGTCGCATTTGATTATTACCATCAAGTGCCATTTTTTCATGAGCTCTGCACTGCTGCAGATCCATTTACATGTGAATAGAATGATTTGGTAAGGATAGATTAAGTCTTAAGATCGATTGGAAGTGTTCACTCAAAATATGTCAGATTTTTAATATATTCTTATTAAAGAATTTTTTGTTCCGTCTTCTTTGTCAAGTAGTTGTCATGGACAAAGATGAAGTTGGTGAGTGGAAAAAAATGGGAACAATCTGTGCAGAGAAAAAGTAAAAATGGCAAAGAAGAGAGAAAGAAAAATGAAAGGACTGGGGGACATGCTTGATGAAGAGACGGAGATACATAGTGAACTTCAGATCTCTGTCATTGTATGCTAAGTGTAAACATTAACCTTGCAATTAATCAATAACAACATTTACGGCATTTGCCCCTGCAGCACTTTGCCTTCTTTATCTATCAAATAAATAAATTAAGTAGAAATGAAAAATAAGTAACAAGAGCTACGACAACTGCTTCTTTTTCTGCTGGAATTAGTACATGAAGACCTTTAGGCTACAAAGTAAGAATTGCTTGCTACATATTTAGATGAGTGAGAGTGTGTAGTCATGTAGGTGCAGCAGTAGCGTTTGGCCGCCAGAAAGTCTTCTGTGCACTTAGTATTCCGACTTGGTTCTGGTAGATGGTCTTTCGGATTTCCCAATGCAGAGACTTGAGTAAGTTTTCTACTTCCTTAGTTGTAGCAGAGTCATCACGGACAATCAATTTACCTCCAGGTCTAACTATTCTGTCAACCTCTGCCATTACAGCAACAATTTTGCACCTACAAATGCCACATTAGTTAGAAGTCACTTCTACTCCATAAGTAAACAAAACTACTGTAGTATTATATACCTCTTCTTCAACTGGGAGAAAAGATGATCAGCATGTAGAAGATCGTACGTCCTTGGGTATGTACTAAATGATTCACACCAATCATGATAAATTCCAAAAAGACCACGTTCATATATTATGGGAAGTGTATCTGGTGCATTGACATTCACCACATTCACAACCCACAGTTTGAGATCTCTAAGTGCTGCAGCAAACCTGTTAATTAATAGGAGTAGCCTTTTGTTAGTATTCTTTTTTGGTGCATATGAAAAGGTACAAGAGAGAAGTTAATCACCCTCCATATACTGCTCTCATGTCCATGGCATTTCTCACATTTGACCAGCTAATTCCTAGTCCTTTCATATACACCTTGCTTATCAAACGTTTCCAATGTTCTAAATCTGCTTTGAAGTCATCTGGTGCTGGCTTTCCATAAATTCCAATTTGTGATCGGTTTAGCCAGTATGGAGGTGTCTGCAGTCGCTCAGGCCACTCTACAGGCCACCGATATCCTCTTTCCGTTTCTTTACTTGGCACCCTATGCATACATGAATTGAAGGGGACATACCTGAAACACGTGTAATATTTCCGATCTCATTAAAGTTGGTAACAAATAAATATGTGGAAATTACAATTATTCTTTGTAGATGTTGCAAATGGCATTGGCAGGCAGATTTCACGGAGTAAACAAAAAAATTGCCAGAGGACAATGAGCTTACCAGGCAGCATTAGGATCATCATCTTGTTTACACATTGGAGGTTTGTTTTGTTTCCTTTGATCGTAGCATTCATTTGTGTCTGATTTGTGGTAGATGGCAACACCAGCAGAGTTTAGTTTATCCTTCTTTATTGTGATAAGCTCCCAGCACATGGCCACCGTCAAGTTAGACATTTCTGGTAATAGATAACCGAAGAAGGGGAAGGAAAAAAAAAGCGTCAATTTTACTCTAATGGCATTAAAGGATAGAAACAAATGAACCTTACCCTTCCATATCTCGACATCTTCTTCCAGAGTTTGGTAGACGGGAGTTGCAGACCAGGCAAAGTAACCTCCGGGGCGAAGAACACGATTCAGTTCCAGGAGAAGAGCACCACCTTCATTGCAAATTTAAACTTTATTAAGGAATTCATTCAAAGGCAAAGTCAAAATGAATGTATAAATAGTTCTAAAATATATATTATTTCTAGGAAACACCTTCCTCATGCCAAGGGACTCTGCAGCGTGCACAATGCACAAGGTCAAAAACTCCACTTGGAAATGGCAATCTCTGAGTACCCATCACAGCAGATATTGCAGGTATTCCCCTTTCCAGTGCGAATTGAACTTGTGCCTCATGTTCATCTTTAGGTGCGAAAGACATTGCTAGAACATCTCTCTCGAAAAGATAACCACCAAAACTAGCGACTCCACAGCCAACATCTAATACTGTTCTAGTGCGCTTTCCCCATGCTATATCTGGAACTGCCTACAACCAGTTGATTTACATAAATCACCAGCATCAATGAATTGTCTAATGTAGCATATACTAGTAGTTAATTTTTAAAATATTCTTGTGTTTTTTGGGTTTGATCATCCTATGATGTTGTTTTTGTAGTCGTTGGTGATGGATAACATACCTCTTGTACAAAATCTAGGTAATGCAATGCTCCATGGATAAACTGAGTACCTCCACCTGGGAAAGTAAGGAATTCACCAGAAACCTTCACCCAGTTTTGGTGCCCCTTCACCTCTGCTAACAATGTATGAGGCACATTATGGTACCATATCTGGATAAAAGCAGAAATTCTCATAAGATTAACATTTTCCCAATCCATATTAAGTACTAACGAAGTAGTTTAAGTAGGCAACTACCTTATCTCTGCTTGTAGGCCACTCAATTGATGGCTTGTATCCCTCAGGCAAGGGGACGAGACAGGTAGGAGGTTCCTGAGGACAATGTCTTTCACGATGTTCATAATGTTTTGTGGATTTTAGCTTCTTTATTGCGTCTTCATTGTCTAAACATGGTATGTAGTCTGCAAGGGCTTCCACCTCGCATAGCTGCCAATTCTGTTCGGGGACGCTGCTGTCTTGGTTATTTTTACCAACTGTTCGTCTTTCTTTCTGGTTCACTGACTGATCAGCTTGTGTCGACCAGGCCTTCTTTGATTCTTTAGACTCTTTTGGTACAATCATTTCGGTCTTGTTATTTTCATTCTTCAGAACAGGTGGGTTATTAGTTAAGTTTACGGGAGCCTTGTGATCATTTTGAATCTTAACATCTTTTAGTAAAGGTGCTTCATCATGTTTGATTTGATCTTTACTGGTTACCCCTTGAGTATGTTCTTCTGGTTGTTTCTGTTTCTGTTGCATTTGGTCATCTTCTTGTTGTTGATGCTGCTCAAGTCGTTTTTGTTGCTCGTGATCTGACAATAAGTTCTTGGTGTTATCTGTTGCAACTCCATGGGCATCATTTCCTGAATCTAAAGAGACGTCCTCTTCAGCCTTTTCTTTTCCGGTTGTTGTTTTTCCTGTTGCTGCAGTTATTTGCTCAGCTTCTTGCTTGTGAGTGATGGAACTTTCTTCAGACGTTTGTGTCTCCAATTGTTTCTGCTTCTCTTGCTCGTCAACAGATTCGGTTCCATGCAATCCCTGAGCGTTCTCTGCCACAACTGGATTCACATTTTTCTTCTCCATCTCTGGTTTTACATTTTCATTACCTTGCAATGATTGATCAACATTCACATTCAAAGCATCTCCTCCACCTCCACCTCCAGAATCCTTTGTAATATCTGATGAGACATCTGTCTGTAGCTTGTCAATTTCGCTAGTATCCTGAGGCCGGTTAGCATCACCAGTTTTAAGGGCATCATCAGGAAGGTCTCCTTGTGAGTCTTTGAAAACAGGAGTTGGTTTTACAGCGTTAGAAATGGTCTTGTGTGCATTCATAATTGTGGAAGTAAAAGAAGAAGAAGTAGAATCGGTCGTGGCCGTTCGAGAGGTGGATTTGGGAGGAACAACAGAGGTGGAGGTTAGAAGCCATACTCCCAACACACATAATGACACAAACACTATGGTAGTAATAGTTGATGAATACGAAGAAGAGGATGGTCTTCTGCCCAAACGAGCTCTTGTTGTTGGCATATTTTTGTTGATTTTTTCGATTACATTCAATATTATTTTATTTTCTTTTTTTGCAACTTTAGCTACTTTTTGTTCTGCATTAGCCTTTATGTTGAAATTGGTAAGTGAAAAAAAATGAGATGAGAGGATTCAGTTTGTTTTGTGGAGGGAGATGAAGGCCAAAGTAAGGGAGAAATAGTCCAACCTGGTTTGTTATCAATGATCCAACAGAGTAGGAAAAGGAAACAACATGTTACACTCAATTATCTTTTTTTAACCAACATAATATAAATAATAAACAACTTAACAAATTTTTACAAGTAATCAGAATAATTTTCTTTGGTGCTGGCAGCAGTCAAACAAAAATATTTTATTTACTTTTAAAAATTTGTATTGAATTTGTTAGATTTTTTTAATATATGAATTCCTCATTTAACAACTTGAACGGGGTTTGGGGAACTTTTTTTTTTGGAAAAGATAAATAAGAGGATCTTTGAATTTGAGTTAAACTCAGAATGACAAGTGAAACAATGGAGTTGTAAATGGAAAATCAAGCATGGCCCAAGATTGCGTCCAAATAACTCAAAACAAGCCCACTATCGGATGACCAATGGGGAAGTACACATATATACTATATAAAGTTATTTCGAAGTGAAATAACTTTATAAAATTAAAAAAAATAATTAAAAAAATAAGACAGCCCATAAATCTTTTGGGTGATATATAAGAATGATCTCTGCTATTTCAATCAAAGTTTAATAAAGTTTTGCCACATATTGTTCTCATTTGCTTTTTTTGGGTAGTAATTTTGACTCTTGACCTCTAAAATTTCCCAATTAACTAATATCACTCATTTAAAGCGAAAAGAATGGTACGTTTTATCAAATGTCAAAGTAGATAATTGTATAAACATTTTTAAAAAGTTGTGTATTGTCCGCGTATAATATATTCTTTACACTCTCGGAAAAATTGACTAAGAACAACAACACAATTCTTCATAGAAAGCTGATAAAATTACTTACAAGACATAATTTCCTATAATAAGTTAATTTTATAGGAATTTTTTACGCTCCCGCAGTCTCTCCGTATGTATAGCATAATGCAGTAATCGAAAAAATAAAGAAATAACATGTTATAATCAAATAAAATCACGCTGATAATGTACAAAATAATGATGTACTGAACAACATGTACAAGTTTAATTTCTTTATTTGATCCTGGGAGAGAAAAGGACAAATATATATTTCTTAGGAGGTGTGATGAATTTGCCATATGTTTTTTTGGTAGAATCAATTTCTTTAAGAGGTTATTCAGAAAGTTATTAGGCCCAAAAATGGTAAGACAAAAGGATGTTATTCACTTGTGTTGTGATGGAAATGACTGGGCCAGATCCATCTCTTCCGCTTATCTGCTGGATCTTTGTGTTTTGTATTCTAAAAATATATATATATATACTTATAATAATTCAGAAAATATTACGTATAAAATCTCAATTATCTATTAGGTTTTTTCCTTTCTCATTCTTCACTATTTTTCAAAATATCATGGTATGTGAGTCGTGAGCGCTGCTTTTTTTTAAAAAAAAAAATATAGTATCAATATAATTTAATATGTGATAATAACACATATGATGATGATGATGATAATAAAGGTGTTTGGTCCTTAATTTTTATTTCATGCGTGAGAATACAACAATTGTTATTTATGTATTCCACCATCTAAAAGTCATAAAAGAAGCTAGGCAGCCAAAGCCTCTTTAATTAAGTATCATGTAGGCTGGCTATGTAAATACTAGTGAAAAAAAATTGAAGTCTTCATTTGCCTGATTGATGAAAACTATTGAAATTTTGTACATACCCATATTTCACATCTGTCAATCGGTCCAATATTCATAATTTTAACATGCCAGCAACAGTCCAATGTGTCTAATCTGTAATTCTTGAAATATATATATTTTTGTCTCCATAAGTCTAATCTTCTGTACTTTGTTTGAACATCAAATTGAGCAACACTCTCAAATTTACAACACACGTACCTACTTCCAATTCTCTTTTATATTTCTTTTTTTTTCCACTATTTTAAAGTCAATTGAGAAGTAATGTCATATTGCAAAAAAAAAAAAAAAACTGAAAGAATGATGGGTCAATGTCACTCATATGCATTAGTACTCTTCGTTGCCTAATTCTTTACGACTTTTTTTATGAACTTAATTTGATCTAGGGAGAAAGCTGGACTAGCTTATACACTCGCTCCGCTCTAATTTATCTGACATTTTTTTAATATGGTAATAACATTTAAGAAAAAACAAAAGGTTTTTGAAATTGTAGTAGTTTAAGTCTTGGAGACAATTCTTAGATATTTGTGTTATAATTAATTTTTTTCATTATATGGCTCATTATAGTTGAGGGAGGAACAAGTTCTTTCTTTTTATTGGTTATCACGTGATTGTTATTCCAACTCAGAATTAAAAAAAATAAAAATAGCATTATAATTTTGAAATAAATTATTCCGCCAATTAGTTATCTCTTATTTCTATAGTACTAAATGTGCTTACAAGGATTATAACTTATAAGAGGAAAATTTTACAATAGAATTATTTCTAATTATAAAATTAACAGTTTTTTTTTTTTTTTAAAAAAAAGGACATAATTTTAAATGGGGACAAAAGCAATATTATTTTGTGTACACCCACACGTCTTTCACTATTTATTCATAATTAAGAAAAATAAATATGAGTAGAAAAAAAACACAGATGTTGTTCTTTTATTGAACCAACCCATGCTTGATTATGATTAATTATTGTTCAGAGAGAATAGAATAGAAAAAAGAAGAAGATTAAAATAATTTGTTGTACGTTCGTAATGCATACTGTCTCTCATGAAGACGACATTTATAAAAGTAAGCAAAAAATTAGAGCCATAATAAATACAACTACTTAATATTAAAAACAATATAAAGTTTAATTACATATGGTTGGTTTAACAAGTGGGAAATGATAAAAAGTTGTACAATATATTTTTAATTTTTTTTTGAGGTTAGGGGGGACTCTCACGTGAGTATAATTCCAAAATGAGAAGATTGTCAGCTAACTAGCAGTACAATAATGAGTGAGCTTTCTAAATGAGAAAACCCTAATATATATTTGTGATAAATAATATTTAGTATTATTTGATTGGGTTATAAAATAAAATCAAAATAATAATGTCTATCAAACAAAATAAAATAGAGAGGCCCCGCCACATGCACAAGAAGGTGACAGCAGATCGAATGTCAACAATTTTTTCATGGGTCCCTTAAATTAATTAAAAGTATACTATATTATTACTAACATATAGTATATGATTTGGACATCCACAATAAATATATACTCCCATTTTTGCAGATATATGATGATAGATGATTAATTAGCAACTAGTATGATTTTTATATGATGATTCTCATCTAAATGTATGGTCGCTTCTTTTTGTTAACACATTACATATAATATATAATTTGTGTCTGAGGTTTTAGCATAATCACTCTCTTTTTCTAACTGTTCTCCCATATCCCAACCAACTTAGCTTCCCAAATCATTTCTCCTGTTTCCCTTCCCACTAATTCGAGTCGAAATTAAAATTTGAAGTCTATATAAAATCTTATCATATATATTTTTAAGTTGTTAAATTTTAAGTTAATATTTTTTATCTTATTTTATGTAACATTTTTTTTATTTCAAATTCAAACAAGTCTATTTTTAATCGTAATATTTTCATAAATATTTTTATATGTTAACAAATATATAAATTTTATTTTATTTTTTTTAAAATTTCATGCGCAAAATTTCAATCAAACTTAAACTGTTTGACTCTAAAAAATTAAAAATATCACATAAATCGTAATAAATATATTATTTTTATATATTTAATAATATTTTCTTAATATAAATACAGAATTGAATCAAAAGTTATTAGGTTAATTCAAATCTGTGCCTCATGTACTCCTTAATCTTAATTTATATGTATTTATTTGATCGAGGATACAAAATAAAATAAAGATCTTTTCATTATAAATCGTCTCATTATGAATATAGTTGCAAGTCATATTATTAATAATAAGGAAATATACTTATCATGTTTTTAGACCGACTTAAAAGAATAAAAATAGCGAATACATTAAAACGATTGAAGTAGATATGTTTTGCAAATCCATTAATCGAGTTACCCCGATCTCGGAACTAATATCATTGTGATCACTAGTTATATTATATAGAGAGAGTAAAAAGGTGAAATGTACCTTTAACTTTGTCATTTATAATTGATATACTCTTTGTTATGAAAATGACTGATATATACATTCACGATTATACAAATGACTCACATCTATTCTTACGGTTACAAAACACTCTTCATCAAACGAAAGTAAAAAAAAAATGTTCTAAATTTAATTTTTCTTACTTCGAAAAACATTCATGTAGGGGTCTATATATGATCCTTCTATCAAAGATGGAAGTATCTCCTAAATTCATAGAGATATTAAACTAGTTCATATATCATAAAGAATCTCACTGTTATTAACTAATACTAACATAAAATTAGATTAAAATCTTAAAATACGTCCTTATATTAATTTCTTTTTTTTAAAAAAAAAAAAAAAGCAACAATCATCAAAATGTTGGAATTATCCCCCTAAAATTCGCCTCTTGTTGGCTCAATTTTTTGTTTTCTTCAATTTTTATTTTTATATTTAAAAAAAAAATCCAGTTGAAGTGATGGCCAGTTGTCTGATGTAGATGGAAAGATTACGAATAGACAATTGAAAATTATCTTCCAAAAGTGCAATTTGACAAAACATAAATATAATGGCCCAATGTGTTTGAAAGTGTTCCTTTGAGACCGAAAGTGAGAACATCTTAAGAATCCAAAAAAAAAAAGAAGTATAAACTTGAAAAAAAAGAAAAAAACTTTAATTAAAATCCTATAAAGATTTAAGATTAGAAGCTTCCAAATTGTATTCTTTTTTTAAAAAAATACGTCAATGCCATCATCATAGTTATGTTGAAAACATTTTTGTCTCCGGTTTTCGTACTTGATATTTTAATAGCATATTAATCTGCTTTTTCCATATAACTTTGATCCCATTTATCCAAAAAATAAAGTCCCACTGGAGTTTAATGGGTCACAAAAAGAAATTAAAAGTGAATCAATTGCTCAAAAGAAACCAAAAGTGTGTTACCATTTGATAATTTCTTCTATAGGATGAGTAGTTATCACTTTATATTTTTATAAAAGACATAAAACCATAGTAGTAATCATTTGGTTATTGACTTTTCTCTGAAAAATTTAGAAAGAATGATATCGACTATTTGTTAGACACAAGTGCAGTATAAAATAAAATGTCCACTTGTGCTAAGGTTTGTTTTCTCTTATCACTTTTTTTTCTTCTATTTCATAAATAGTTACTCGACATATCACTTATTTCTCCATAGTCTATAACAATTATTTTATATAAAAAATAACATTGTTCTGTAGCTAATATCTTTAACTAAATATGAGATAAATTTAATATGAAAATTTTTATAGAGATAACCAAGCGATCCCAAAATAGTATTATGTTTGTTTTTTAAAACAAAAAAAATATGACGGAAGTTATAAAATTACCATGTAATAAGGATCTAATTAAGTACTGCCTTAATAATAGTTATGAAGGGTTAAAGTTAGCCAATGTATAAAATCTGTGTGCATCTTTTGATCCTTCTAAACTATCGTTTTAATTTGTTTTTTTTAAAAAATTATTATTATTTTTATATCTCGTTAATTTTAACTTTCTACATGATATATTTAATTAGAACTACAATATTAAAAAATATTTTAATACATTTCACATACTTTAATATAATACCACAAAATTTAATTATTATTTTTTTAGTTTTTAAAAACTTGTTTCAATATTAAATCAGACGAATAAATTAAAATAGATAACACAAAAAAAAAAATTAAAAATCATAAAATAAAGTTAAATTGGGCCGGGTTACACGTTTGGGTGGACCATCACCTTTATTGCACAACTATCTAATTTCCATGGTATTTTTACTTATATATCATGGAAGCCTATTTGTGCTGAAAGTAATTAGCAAATTACTAAATCCACCTCTCGCACTAATCTCTCTTTTACCCATATATTTAAATTGCTTGGATACAAGATTTAAATTTTATAAATTAAAAGTTCAAATATATTAAATATTAATACAATCATTCAAATATGCTAATTGCAATTTTAATAGGTAACTATACAAATTTTTCATTGCGTCAAAAGTAGTTCATTCAAATAAACTCGGTGCTTGAACACTCCATTTGTGATTAGCTTAGAAATTAGTTTCATTTCAACTACGCACTTCAACTTGTCAACATCACTAGCACTTCGTATAAACTTATTATTATTTTTCAAATTGCTACAATTTCACAAATAATGCAGTAGCATATAATCATTCACCTATCAATTAATTTATATTTATTTTCATATAGTGTATCTAGTCATGTTATGATTAACAAAGTACTGAATTATTGTGTTGAAATTAGATTATTATAAGAACCTTTGAATAGTCAGTTGCTTCGATAACGACCCGCGTGATGTTCATTAATGAAATGTTAGACTTAAAAAGTGATATATTTTTAGTCCAATTTTGTGTTTTTAGTAATTGTTAGTAAGTTGTGCCAATGTTGGGAGGAAAGATTTGTGGAATACAAAGTTGAAGACACAGTAAAATTAAAGATGCATAAGTTATCGAACAATTTATTTCTTCATTAACGTGAGTAACATTTAAAAGTTCACTCAAATATTTATATATCAACAGTTGAAAATATACTTTAGTAAATAAAAAAGACTTTTTCTCTAATTATCAACTTAGGCAATCCAATAAGATGATACATAAATTCAATATAATATTATAGAAGAATATTTATCTCACTGCCATAGCCCACAAGTAATAGAAAATAAAAACTAATAGGAGTACTATATTTATTATGTTTATAAAATCCCTCTTCGCTATTTGAGGAAATTCTTTTGAAAGCTTGACTAAGAAGGAAAATAAGAAGCTATATATATATTGCATTCATTAGTAGGGATAATTTTAGTACACAAAAAAACAAATTTTAAAAATAGCACAATGTATAGTAGGCCCTTTATTTTATGTTAATCGCTTTCTAGTTTCTATGTTGAGGAATATGCATACGGTTTTGGTTTTCCATTTTTGTATTTTCTTTCATTTTTAATATAATGGTCGAAATTTTGATTAATTAAACTTCAACAGCTTGTTTCACCTATCTAAAATATTATTGAGATTCTATTTAAAAAATATTATTAGCATTTATTTGTTGTATGTATGTATATATCTATATGGTCTCCTTGTAGGATGGTTAATTCAGGAATAAGACCAGTCCAACATAAGACACTTTGTATATGTGAGGTTATATGGAACACTAGGCCAACTTTATATTTATTAAATAATTTACATTTAAAATATATTTATTTAATTTGATTAAGGATTAAAATAGAAAAATAGTTAGTTAAGTACCGTACTACTCTCATATGAGAGAGACAAGGGCCAGTCTTATTTAGTAGACTTCATGTATCTCATTTATGTTGCACTGTTTAAGTTCATAAAATGTTAAAGAAAAAAGAAGCAATTTTGAGATTTGTGGACTAAAACATCTTTGATCATTTGTACGACCATAAATTATTTATTCAGAGTAATCAAGTTTTTTTTTTTAAAATATAGAAATGTGACCCCTTTCTAAATGAACAATAAGAAATGCATAACTATGTTTACTCTTCATTTTTATTACTCCCTGCATTATTTACTTTGTTATTTTTCTACTTTGATATAACTATGTTTCTTTCAATTATGCTGTGGTTATATATTGATCTTATAAATTAAGAGTTTTTTTTTTTTTTTTAATTTGATTAATATTCTACCAATATAGCTAAGAGTTGACTAGCAATAATACGTACTTGGTCCTTGCCTAATTTTGATTATTCGGTGTATAACAGATTTCTTCCTAATTTAATTAGTTAGGCACTTCATTTTGATGAGAGGTATTGCATAAATTAGGCATTTTACATTTTCGAATCATCAATTCCAGGCATCTAAGAAACATATTGATAGACGGAATGTACATGTATTGTTATATTTTTATACGTTTTTCTTTTTACTCCCATTATTTTATGCAGCTTATTCTTCTCACATGTCTCAAATATATTATTTTCCATCATTTGAAAATTTCTTCTACATCGTTAGTAAAAGAATTTAATAGTTATATAAATATTTAAGATTTGTTTCGAGAAAAATATAGCCTATGTGAATTTAGGTAGGACAGTTGATGAGCCAGGATGTGAAGAAACAACTATGAAATGGCAGAAAAGTTCGTTGATTTTGTACCAAATAATATGGTACCAAATTGAATTAAAACTGCGGCTGCTACTTTTACTACTTAACCGTACTTTAATATATATATACATTATATTATGTGATTATTAATTCCAACTGCTTGTACTGTAGTAGTTTTACTGCTATTTGCCAGCAAGGAGACATTATAATTTAAGTGACTTAAAATCTGAGAAAATAAAGTCGGATTTAGTCGGTCCATAATTGAACCTTGCATGTGACTTAAGCTTACATACTATACCCAATTGAATTTATTTTATTTATAATTTTTTAACTAGTTGGTCATATTTTTTTTTATGATTTAAAAATATATAAACATGATAGTTGGTCATATTTTTTTTATGATTTAAAAATATATAAACATGATCTTGACATTAGTTGGACACTATAACCTTTAACTTTGAGTAATAGATACTTAAATTTGTATAAAATTAAATAATAAAACACATTCACCCTATATGCATATGATATTCTACGCAGTAATTTTATATCTTACCTGACGTCCTATATGTATTATATATATGTAAGACACCATTATTACTTGTTTAATTTTATACAAATTTAAATGTGTATTATACACGACTAAAATTGAAGGACACAATTATTCGTTAAAATTAAATTAAGACTCATATATATTTATTATGTCATTTGAAAATTTAGCCCCTTTTATTTGATGATTGTGCATGCATTTTTCTTTTAGCTAGCTTGGAGACCACCTACTTAAATAAACTTTTTTAACTTTTCACATGCAAATCAATATCAAAGTCCTCTTAATTGTGCCCGACACCGACTTACACCTCCATCAACACCAATTATTTTGCTTCAATTATTTTGGCTAATTGCTTCATCCTAATTAAGGGTCAGAGATAGATCTAGAGTATTGATTTCACTTCATCTAAATTTAATAATTTTGATTTTAATCTTGTACAACTTTTAATTTTTGATTACCCCTCTGACTATGTCTTATCTACGTGAGCTGATAGATTTAAAGGACTTAAAAGTTCATCTGATTTTAGTAGGTTTGGCTTGGATTTAAACTTTATAAGCATATTCATATATTCAAGAAAAAAAAAAAGAAGCAAATAATTGAGTTCCAACTGTATAAATAAAAGGGAAAATTATGATAAAATTTTGAAATTTTGGATCTATGATAAATATTCAATTTTTTTATGTCTTTATTACTTTTTAATAGTGTTTCCATTTACTAGATGTGGCACACAAAGCCTCATCTGGCCTGTTCATTTGTGAATGACTTATCGTGTTCTGTTGTGTGTACTATATTTAGAAAAAATGGAAGAGAATATGCCACCGACGCTTCCTTATTTGGCAGAAAAATTACTCACTACTTTCAAGTTGTGTGACAAGATTCAACCAAGAAAATTAAAATACTTTACTTGGTGTGAATTCAACGTTATTTTCTTAATCAAAGTTTAAAAATAAAACGTATATAAAATATATGATTTTAATAAGATGCTTAAAAAACATTAGTGGGAAAAGTTAACTGAGTAATTTTTTGATGAATGAAGAAAACTAGGGATTAGTACCGTATATCTTTCCGCCTCAAAATACGTTATCTTTAAGTAATAATAAGTATGTCTCAAAATGTTTGTCGTTTTAGATGTGTAAGACGGTTTCCTTTTTATATATATGAGTTTTTTTATACTAGGTAAGAATTATTTTTGAAGATCATTAACAACTCAATTATATAATTTATAAATGGAATAGTAGATATTAAATGTAGAAAGATCATATCTTTAAGATATAAATAGAGGTAATATAATCAACCATCCATTTCTGATAATTATTTTTTGAAAAATATAAATAAATAATACGATAAATATTTTAAGATATAGAAAATATTAAAGAACGATTTAAAAAGAAAAAAAAATTAGTGAAACAATAGGGGCAAGAGGTGTTGCGAACCCGAGAGGGAACAATTAATACACACACAGGGCTCGAGAAATGCTAGACAACGCCCGATCATTGTAGCATACCTTTTCTACGCTAGCATATCGAAAAATATATTTTGATACTATTATTATTTATTCTATAAAAATAATAATGTTGTACTACATTGTACGATATTTATTATTTTCAAAAAATTTAAATTTTTTAATGTTGGTTAATGATGAGTCCCAAGTGATGGTTCGAGGCATGACACTTGTTTATTAATTGAAATTTATTCGAATTATTGATTAATATTATTTCTTCGTTTTAATAAGAGTATTAAAAGTTTTTCTATGTTAGTTTATTGTTATTTGATTCACTATCGTTATAGGCTTTAGGGATATTCACAAAGAGATTCAATGATCGCTAAAATTGCATATTTAATATCAATTAAACTATTACTGTTAATTAATTACAAGTTACCGCTAAAAATAATTTTTGATATAGCGTAAATATATGAATATTAATTCGATCATACCATTAATCGTACATTTCCATGATTATCCTATTACATTTCGTTGAAACACAAAGCCTATATATTCTTTATCTTTCTCTATCTTTTAAGAAGAGATTTAGAAAAAAACAAGGAGCTAGGGGATAATAAAAATTGACCAACACAATATGTATGACATCTCGTAACATTTGCTTAATTCATCTAGTGTAACACTTGCTACTTTTGCGCATAAAGGCAAAAAAAAGGTCCACAAAATAACTTATGGACAATCTATTAGGGTTTATATATATAGATACAAAATTAAATAAGAAGATTTGAGGGACTTTGACCCTTTGATCACCACACCTGAATGTGTTATCAAGTCAACAACTTATTTAATTAATAATGGACCACAGACTTGTGGTTCTAATTGACTAATATTGAGAAAGCAGAGCAAGAGTTTTGTGGTTCTAGTTACTTTTTTGATATAGAAATTCGATTTAATTTGAATTTGTGTTGGAAATTATCACACTGGAAAGTAAAACGCTTTCTAACAAAAATGATTCTATATTCAGAAAATTTGAATCTAAGACTTATGATTGAAAATAGAGTACTTACGACTCTATTATAATCTTTGTTGGTTAGTTACTATACAAATCTAAAAAAGTTTGATAACTACATTTTAAAAAAAAAAAAGTTCGTGATAGGACATTTTATTGCATTGACCATTTACCATATAAGTTTCTCAATATCTTATGGGATCAATAGCTTTCAAACTTTTTATTGGCAAGAAAAATTAATGTAGTCAGTTTTTTTGAGAAGTTTCGACGTTTACAGACTAAAGGGCTATTGTTTTAGGGAAGACTAATTAGCTTGTGGAGGATGGTCCAAGTTCAAGTGGCATATATGCAGCGGATTGGAGATGGATTTAGAGATAAAAGACGAATTTAGAATAAATTATGTGGGTTCAATATAGTAAAAAATAATTTTAAAAGTCTATACTTATAAGAATAAAATACTAATTTTAAATATTGAATTTGCGTGCTTAGTTAGATATTGGTAATGTATTCCAATATATGAATATGAATATAGTCAAACAGTACAACAAAAGTTTTTAATTTGATCTGATTTCACCTGACTTTAAATATAATTTTGAGCTCCATCGTCTTGAGATGTGATAGTATGGTGGGGGCTGCTATTACGTTTACCTTTTCAGTGTCACATTCTATCTGAATTAATACAACGTTGTGACGGGTACATACTTAAAAAATTTTTAACACGTATATCGGATCCAGTTAACAAATGTTCTAACTTTTGCTTAGAACACTTACGTATATGTACAATTAATCACACATACCGTTACAATATCCATTCGATTTAAGTTAGAATTTGATTTTGGTTACAATGTATTTTGTCATGCCTTAAGAAAAGATTGGTTATATTTTTGCTAAAACGGACGCTAATAGTTCTATTTATGAAAATTTATCATTAAAGATTACTTGTTGATCAGTAGAACGTGTGTTTTATAGTAATTCATATTTAACAGTCATTGTCATTTCTTTTGCAATCTTTATTTTTTCCTTTTCGATATCGTTTAGGAATTAGGATTGGTCCTTTATCATATTTTAGTATAATTATTGACAGTTAATTTGCAGAGGCACCCACTATTTAAACGTATATATAATGTTAAGTAGCAATCTATTATATAGGCTACTCTTTTGTTTTATATTTAGGGTATCACCAATAATACTACTCTAGATTGAATGAAATAACTATGACCTACTGGAAATAAATAAAGGGGCCAAAATCATTTTAAAGGATTCAAAGTTGGCACTGAGCATGAAAATATATTCCATAGGATCAATTATTTATAAAGGCACGTAAAATAATAATTTAAAAACGTATTGTAATTTGTCCCAACTAATTAAATGGAACCATATCCTTATTCGGTATTTGATAATAATAATTAGCTGCACTAACAATATAATTTTCTCTAAACCTAGGATCGAGTCTTAGAAGGTATTTTATATTTGGCCAATGATTCCAAATGTTTATTTTATTTAAAGTGTATAGAATTGGAATTGTATTTTAATGTATATTTTTATAAAATTATTTAAATTAGTACTATTCATTATTAAATGTCCTTAGAATCCTTTGGATTGAGAATCACATGGCAAAAGCTGACCCAACTTCTATTTAGATTCTCTCCTATGCACCAACTAACTACTACCTTACACATGGCTATTAAGAATGAATTAATTCTAACTTCCATATTTGTTTGAAAACTGTATAAATCTTTTATTTGTTTCCAATATTTTGAAGATTTTAAGTCAAAATATGTGGATATTCTTTTCTTTTTTCATAATACAGTGACACTAGGACTTAAATTTTTGAGTTCAAACCTTTTATCTATTTTTGATATCATATTGAATTGTATTGATTATTTATCTGATTAAAAAGATATTTATATTTTTGATATTTAGATCAATTTTCTCAGTTATTTTGAATTAAATTAAATATATATATATATATATATATATATATATTTTAAAATTATATTTTAATAATCTAAGCTACTTTAAGTTACTAAAGACGGTATTTTTCATTCATTTTAAAGTGATGAAAAAAATTATTATACAATAAAAGAATATTTATTAGGACTGAATACTGATGTAAAACAAATACTACTGACCAAGTAACCAATTTTAAACAGTGTTCTTAATATTTTATTTGAGGTTTCCTTAATTACTTATAATATTCCGAAATTATGATTTAACTTGCGTGGTGTCAAATCGACATTTTAAGACAATTCTCCCTCCTGATCTAAATTCTTTTCTTGTTAAAAAACAAAATACCATATTTAGTTCTACTTCACATGCACGACATTTTTAATTACCATTCGATGGAAAATGTAGTCAATTAAATTTTCGTGTAACATAATAATTGAATTCAGCTCTTCATTCGGCTCTACTTTTCTGTCTGTCGTAATATTCAAAAATCTTTATCACAAATTATTTATTATTTTTGAAGTTCAAGATAATATTATTTATTTTGTCCCCATTTTATCCTTACTTGTAATTGCTCTTCATGCCTACAAATATCTTAATTATGGGTGATGAGTTATAACACATAAATAGAGAAAATATTTAATATAAAAAAATCTATCTTAAAATATAAATAAGGAAAAAGTAGTCTAAGCCCCTTCTAATAAGTGTTTTTCAAGGATCTTAAAAAAAACATAACAGATAATTTGTGACGATGAGTAATAGATAACTATAATTCGTGGATTGATTAAGAAAAGTGTATAGTTGACTAAGAAAACTAGGAATATATGGACATTGGAGGAAGCAAGACACAATTGGTCACAACAAAGAGCGGTTCCATTTAAGTCATAATCAAGTACAAGAAAAGAATAAAGGAAGGATTGAAGAAAGCGTATGAGTGTAAAATGAAGGAATATCACTTACCATAAAGAAATTATTATAATAACTAGTACTAAGTAACCTACTATATATTGAATTATTTTATTTTTAATTAAAGATTTCATGTTTGAATATAAATAATAATTATTTAAAAATATTTTTTTATGAATCATGAATATATAATGCGAATTTAAATTATTCAGATGACCAGATCAATAAAACCGATAAATCTCGTTATAAATATAATATAATTAATTAAAAGACTATTTATGTAATGACGCATGACTTTTAAAAATTAATAGAGTTTCTAAAATTTAGATGGTTTGACCACACTCTAAAGTAATACTACTATGTCTAAAAAAATATAAAATAAAATAGTACTATGTCAATTTCTCATAATCCACATCAAAATAAGGGGTTAATAAGGGAAAAAAAAGGACAAAAATATCCCTTGATTATATTACTTAATACTTTTGGTAATTTAAGTTTGTATAAGGTAGGCATTTTTACAAAACTCTATCGGCTAGATTTTATGAAAATTGTTTTTATTTTAAAAAAAAAGCCATAAAATTTCCACGAAATACAATAACCTGCAATATCAAAAACCAAATCACACAAAAAGATAGATGAAAGTAACAAAAAATATATCTCAAAATACATCAAACATTTGACTAAAATAAAAAGAAATATAAAAGATTAAAACTGCAATTAAAAAACTTTTTTTTTTTTTGGAGATCATTTTGATTCCAAGTACTACTTCTTACTAATGCAGGTGCAACTGGCAATATGCAAATATCTTTAGATACTATTTGAATCTAACAAAAATTAGACTGACTCGAGTATAATTCGATTCATTCTATTTTTCAAAGACGAATCTAAATCGAAGGAAATTAGGGATGTGGTGCAAGGTTCCATATATTTTTTTAACATTTATCATAATTTGAATAGTATCTTGTTAAGAAAAATTAGATGCTCTCACTGTACTAGTCAACTCCCATCCCTTTCAAACTAATGTCCAGGAACTAAAAACAAGTACTACTATTTTATTTTATTTTTAAAAAAGAAATAAATTATAATCCATCCACTCGTACTTTCACCTCTCATTGTGACCCAAGGGTTTAGTCTGGACCCCTATCTTATAAATTATTGAAAATTTAAATTACGAGACATAAATCTTACCTCCCAACAACAAACAAGGGGATTTAGGATTAAAAACTAAATAAGAAAACATTCTTTTACATGGAAAATATATATGGAGTAATATAACTTAATTACTAGTAAAAAAATTGATAGATTTTTCCCTTTGTGCAACATTTAAAATGGGCCACTCAAAGTCACTCGTGAAAACAACAATTATTAAAATTTGAAAGTGTCTCCGGAAATAGGGGAAAAGAAAAACATTGATGGAATCATCTCTATACTACACTGTTTAGTCCTCATTATTGCAACATTTTTATTACTATACACAATTTATCCAACATTTATGTTTGCTAACTCAAATAAACATATAGGTTTAAATGGTTTTTGGTGATAAAAATATGTAATTAAATCCGTTTTTCATTACTTCTCCGAAGTTTCTGGATTTTAAAAAAAAGATATATTGCAATCCTTTAATTTGGACCGTTAAATTACGTGGACAACGTTATTACAAATTCTACTCTATGACAAAAATATTTCATGACAGATTTAATTTAATAAAAACTATAGTATACTAGAATTACGAAGACAAAGAATCAAAACAATATAATTTGTACCAAAGGGTTACGAAAACATGTGTATCTAATTATTAAAAAGTCCTCACATTTTTTGTTACGTATGTTGTATGTGTCTTTCAAAAATACAATTAAATAGAATTTTTTTTAATTATCAATAAGCTTGCGCTTTTATTTTTTTTACGGAAAAGGGTCTAAAATATCCTCAAAGTATTGGAAATGGTACAAAATTACCCTCCAAAAATATTTATAAAAGTATATTTTAAAAAGTGCATGAATTAATTCGGGATATATTAATTCTTTATATTTAGTCATAAATTTCTAATTCAATATTGAAAGAGAATCCAATTGGAAGTGTGCTCCTAAATAAGCGGCTCAACATAAATTTAATTGGGGCTTTGATTCGGACTTGAATAATTTTGGATGTCATTTCCAGAAATCTATAATTTCGTCGTGTTTTAGTAGTGTTTATGACGATTTTGATATAATAGTTGGATTATTAATTGGGTGGGGTTTAGTTAGTAGTGAGTGGGTAGTGAGTTGGTTTATAAAAGATACAAATAAATTAAATTATAACCAATAGTTGAGCATCAAGTATTTTAAAAAATATTTAAATAGTTTAAATTTAAAATCATTAAATAAGTGGTCAATTTTGAACTCAAAGGTGGATGAAAAGGGCATTTTGGAGCCAATAGGTGGATGAAGGGTAATTTTGTACCATTTTCAATACTTTAAGGGTATTTTAGGCCCTTTTCCGTTTTTTTTAAGAAAATTATTTGTTTCTTTTCATATTAATACAAAATTACGATTCTTCAATATAAACTCCATATGGATTTACTTTTATGACGGGACGTGGAATATGGAATGCTATTAGTCTTCTCGTGATGAGCAAAGATAATTGGTGCGCTAACTACACTCTCTCTTTCAATTTATATGGTATTTTCTTTGTTTCTTACTTCAACAATAGTTATCTATTTTATAGAATACAAAAATAATTTTATATGTAGTTTTTAATTTATTTTTATTATTATTTATTTTTATTTCTCTATTACATTTTTCAAGACATTATATTTATTATATTTAAAGGGTGATACAGTAAAATTACCTTCTATTTATAATTTTCTAAAAATATGCAAAGCCAAATGTGGTTAATGGACAAATATTGTTGGATATAGATTGATTTTTGGGGGTCCTTTTTATTGTTTTAAAATAATTGATTTGTTCAAATTTGAAGAGGAATTTTTGGATTTTTTTTTTCATTCTAGATTAGCATTTTTGAAATAAAGTTTATATCCTTTAGGAGATAAATTACATAATTTGCAAAATTATATTTATGATTTCATAAAAGATAATAATAGAAAGTACGATTTTTAAAGTATTACATATGTTTTTAATAAGTGTACATTTCTCATAAATTCAGTTAATGTGAAATAGAGAGAATGTCATTTTACTTTAAATAAATTTTTTTTGAAAAATTGCGATTTAAAATAAATTATAAATATTTGTATTAATATAAATTTTATCAGTAAGAGTAAAAGATTTTATTTTTTTCAGAGTAAACGATATTCTTAAGCTAAGTTTTTAATTTTGAAAAATGGCATTATGTTTGAGAAAGAATAAAAGTAAAATTGTAAACTTAATTAATTTTTAGTTATAAAAATGTTACTTACTATTTAAATCTAATTAAAAAAAGAAAATGAGACGAATGGAATAGGTAATAAGCGCCGGTCATGAACTGATGATCCGACTACCACTGTTTTTCTTCTTCTTGTTCTTCTTTTTTTTTCCTGTCAAATATTTGAAATTAATATATACCTTTTGATCCCTCTAAACTTGATACTAAGTTTAATTTTCATTACATGTTTTAGGTTTGCTTAGTCATAATTACTAGCTACTAATAGACATATTTGTGACTTGTGTTCTTTTTTTAATTATTTTTTTCTGATTTAATTTTAGTTTTATTTTTCAAAAAAAGAAGTAATGATCTGATTCATATATGCATTTCGTACTGATGGAATGTATGCATTCACTAGGAATCACAGTACCAGGTCATTTAATGCAATTAAAGTGTTGAAAATAAATAACTGAAAGTAAAATGGGAATACAAAATTTTACGTGAAAACCTATTTATTCAAGGGAGTAAATCAACGATCTATCTAAAAGGATTTCAAATTATTTTCACTAATCACCTAGCAAAAGTGAATAGACCTCATCCACACCATGGAGATTAAACTCTTTATCTCACTCTAAGTAATATGCCTATTACTTACTGAGCCTAAGCAATGCATCCATTACCCCACAATATTAACTATCACTATTAATATAAACTTTAAATTGTAAAACACAATTTAAATTGTAAAACACAAAGTTAATTCTAACAATGTTCTTACAATGATTCACACAGAGATTTAAAAATTTTAACAAGAGTGAAACGAATCCTATAAGTTTAGCACAATACGTGCTTTCAAAACAGCAGCCTACACAGAAAACACTTCTTTCATTGATCAGGTTCCTTATTGTATTTGTTTGTTTAAGCTTAGTTTCACTTTCTTTGAATTAATGAATCTTCAAGTTGTTTGTTTGTTTTATAATATCAATCAAGAAGAATACTTGACCATTTGACAAACAACGTCATCCATTTCTATTGTTGAAATACACTCACAGTTTCACTAATATACTGACAAGACAACTTCTCAGTTGTACACTATTTTGTACCTGGACGAAAACAGTCTACTGAGGACCAGATCCCTATATTGTGAGGATCAACAGAACAACTGAATTACATCACGTACATGCATGAGCTAAACTTATATTCAGAGGCTGAGCTGATATTAGTTGCTTAGGGGTCCTAAATTTCTTTCATCTCTTTACCATTGAGCTGTCAATCAGTTTTGTTAAAAGTTCACAAATTATTACTTAATTTTCTAATGAAAATAAAGTTTTCGAGCTTTTTTGTTCAATTGAGCATATAAGCCTCCATTCTTTCCTTTATTCTTATAAAAAGGTCCTCTTTCTTATCCCACGGAAAAGCTACTGAATTCAAACTATTTCACTGTATTGTTTCAAGCGTAGTGAAATGGACGAAACTATCCCTTTCACTTTAGGTCAATATATATGTTACATCAAATTAAATTATATTCTCATGTTTTGTGCACTACGACTCTAATCATATTCTCCTTAATTCAACTATTTTATTATTGGGTTTCAAAAAGTTAGAAGAAAAAAATAAAAGTATTATTTAAAACTAACAGAAGAGGAGTTGTACCTACATATTTGTTAGAACGATTAAATTTAAAGAAGTTTAATGACATTAATGAAATGCATGTGGCCGATCAAAAGATAGGAACATGAAATAAATTAATTCTTTAAGAAGAGAACATAAAAATTAAATATTAGGGACAACAACAAATAAAAATTTGTCCGACATAATTTTACTGAGTGTGATTTTAAAAAATGAGGGTGAGACTAAAAAGTAATTCAACTAATTTTAATAAATACAAATAAAGAAAGTTTATATCATGGAATAAATAATTCATGTATTAACAGACGGTGATTATATAAACTATCCAAAGATAAATTTTTTTTAGTGTTAGTAATCATTTTAGATTAACAATAATTATTTTTGTCAGTTACCTTAATAAAAATTGTTATTATAAGTTTTTACAATTTTTTTAGTGTTAGTAATCATTTTAGAGTAACAATAATTTTTTGTCAGTAACCTTAATAAAATATTGTTATTATAAATTTTTACATAAATAATTTATATAACAAAATATTCTCCGTACCATTACTATGTGAACCAAATGGACAGAAACATACAGGGATGGAATGAATATAACAATATTGCAAAAATAAAATAAAATAATGCTCGTCTAAACACTTATATTTGGGCCTCTAGCCGTGGATTTCTTTTAACATTCATCCCAAATTTCATTTTTTCTCGTTTCTTTTTATATATCATCTTTTTTTATATATAGTTGGATTATTAATAATAAGTGCAAATTACAAAAATTACATGCTTTTAAGATAAAAATAACAATTTATCTCTTAAAAATTTTTAATTACAGAAATCTATCAAACGAATACTATAATATAAACGTTGATACATTAAAAAGAGGGCCGGATACACTAATGGCCAAAAGATCAAAGCGTTGATACATTAAAAAGAGGGTCGGATATATGCGTTAATACATTAAGAAGAGGATCAGATAAATTAATGGCCAAAAAATCAAAGCACTGATATATTAAAAAGAGAGTCGGATACATTAATAACATTTTTACCTTAAGAGAAAAATGTGGAATTTTGGAAATTTGTAAAACTTATAGTAGATAATGGTAATAAGTAAACTAAAATGTGACATTTTTATAATCATTCCTTGTAGTATCTATCGTTTCGTAAAATCAATACATAAATTACCATATTATTCCTATTATACCCTTTATAGAAAAGTTAAATAATCTTGAAAATATTTATACTTTGACAAACGTAGGAAAATTAATAAGTATTAATATTCATTGGAGTACTTTAATGTATTAATTATTCTCTTCACTCACTGTTCTATAAAATCTGCTTTTGAAAATAAATTCAAAATTTTAAATTGTTATTCAAATGCATTTTAATTTTTAAAATCTAGCAAATTCATAATATATTAAAAAGTTGGTTTGAGAAAACATTCAATAAAGATAGAAGGATAAAATTACTTAATTTTCTAATACAAGTGCAATCTAAAAAGAAATTGATTGAGATTGTATATAAAGATTAAAAGGCCATCTATTTATCATCCCAACTAATTTTCATGCATCATATTGGTCATCCGATCTTGAAATGCATATCGAAGTAAAGAGATTGTTTGTTTAATGATTATGTTAAAATATAACTAGTTAATATCGTTATCTATATTTATCTCTTTTCACGGATAGACCTTCGTAACTAATTTTCATTAGAAAAAATTATAGTGGCTAGTAATTGTATTGTATTAGTTTTTACGAAAGTATCATGCTATGATTTTAGAATATTGTACTTTAGTTCATTTTAAAAAGTAATTTCATGTCAAATTTACGAATATTTCATGTTTTTCAAAACAAAAAAATTGAAATATATTTTAAAAAAATAAAGCGTTTTAAAATCTCCATCCTAATTTAAGTAGAAAAATATTTGAAAACCTACTCAAGTTCATGTGATATGCTAATCTAATATTTAAAGGCATAGTTGCATGGTAATTAGGAAACAAAAAAAATGAAAGGGAACCATTTTATTGTTTTCATTATTAACACACAATTAAATGGATAGAGACATAAAGCAGGAGGTTTTTTGGGGGGTACGAAGGCCAAAGGAAGGAACTGGTGAGTGTTGGACACGTGTCAAAAGAATAGCCGACAGATTGGAATGTAATGTGTCTTAGAGCCATAGGATGGATAAGTAAGTAATTGTGAGAGAGAAAGAACACTAGCTTAGTAAAAGCACAAAAACACTTTACAACCACCGATCGATTTTTAGTGTGAGTTTATAGAGAGAGAGAGAGTGTGGGTACTGGTACTGGTACTGGCTCTGTGTATGTATATGTATATGTAGAAACTTAAATTAGTGTGTGTGTGTGTGAGATTTGCAGAACAGAAAGAGCAGAGAGAAAGAGAGAGAGACGTTTGCTGCTTTTTTGGCCATGGCGGCGTTGCAGAGAGTTGTAAGTCTACCTCTTTTTAATGCTCCGAAAACACAAGCCACATAATACAAGCCTAAAAAGCAAATACTACTACTTCTTTCTTCCATCTCTTTCTTTGTGATTTATCTCTATCTACAAAAAGTCTTCTCTCTTCCTCAATCCAAGAAAATTTTTAACATAAAAGCTGCAACTTTTATCTAAGCCAAATGTTCACGCGCTTATATAGTACAGACAATAACTGTAAAAAATAAAAAACTTAATTCTTTTCTTTTATTATACTCACAAATCAAGAAAAAGTGAAGGGAGAGGTACCATTCTTGGGTCATAATCAAACCCAGTGTTCGTGATCTGCTATGGATTGTCAGTCACAATTGAATTTTGGAAAAGTCTTAAAGGAGGCAACAAAATGGCTGGCTTCTTTTCACTAGGTGGTGGAGCAGCAGCAACTACCAGCCAAGATCAGCAGCAGGAGACCACCAATAATCCAGAAAGTAATTGGTTTTTGTACAGAAATGATCATCATCAAGAATTGCCCACAACCTACAGAGGTTTTGAGTTATGGCAAAACACTAATTCCCAACCTCAGATTCGCAACCCAATTAATCCTCTTCAAGATCTTTATCCTACAGCCGCTGTTGGATTAGGTATCGGGCCGAGTCATAGTGGTTATCCTCCTATGGCTCGGCCCAATCACGACCCTCCTTCGGCAGGAGGATCGGGTTTGGTGATGATGAGGAGTGGGGGAGGGGGAATTAGCTGCCAGGATTGTGGTAATCAAGCGAAAAAAGATTGTCCACACATGAGATGTAGGACTTGTTGCAAGAGTCGAGGCTTTCAGTGCCAAACCCATGTGAGAAGCACTTGGGTTCCAGCCGCTAAAAGGAGAGAAAGGCAACAACAGCTTTCTACTTTACAGCAACAGCAAGAAGAAGAAGAACAACAACAGCAGCAGCAGCAAACGCTGCAGCTCCACAGAGATAACCCCAAAAGGCCAAGAGAGGATCCAAGTGCTTCCTCTCTTGTTTGCACTCGTATATTACCTTCCACTACTTCTGGTAAACTTTTTTTTCTTTCCTAATTCCTTACTCTATACAAAGTTATATCTATATATACACTCATGAATTTCATATAAAGGACTAAAAGCTTAACATTCGTACAAAGTAATTCACAACATATCATAATGAAAATTAAGAAAGAAAAAAAAAAGAGAGTTCCCAACAACAAACAAACATACCAAGCGTTATTTCACAAAGAGTACAGACTGTTTGCGACAGATCCTCAGCACAAAAGGAATCGAGACTATATTTTTGACAAAAGACAAAAACGAGCTTCCATTGTAGTTAAATAGTAAAACCACAGCTTTTGCTTTTTCTTATATTTCAAACTTCTCATTACTGTGTTTTGTAATCCTGACAAAGAAGACGCTATTCTCTCTCTCTCTCTCTTCTCTTTATGCTATTGATATCTGTGTAGCCACATGCCTCTCTTTTTTCCTCATTTTACGCAAATTCTTCTCGAACCAATTAAACATTACTTCAATTTGTTTTTGATGTGGCTAGGGTTAGAAGTGGGGAATTTTCCAGCAAAAGTAACTTCAAATGCCGTATTTCACTGCGTTCGAATGAGCTCCGTTGACGATGCCGATGATCAATTCGCATATCAAACAGCTGTAAACATTGGTGGGCACGTGTTTAAAGGAATTCTATATGATCAAGGTCCGGACAATCAGTACATGGCTGGCGGTGAAAGCTCATCCGGTGGCGGCAGTGCCAGTCACCAGCATAACCTTATTGGTGCTGCAGGCACTGCCACATCAGCTGCTACAAGTGGTGGTGCAGCACCCGAAGCCTCACCTTATCTGGATCCTTCATTATATCCAGCTCCTCTCAACACTTTCATGGCTGGTACGCAATTCTTTCCACCTCCAAGATCTTGATGAGCTTCAATATTCTTCTACACACCGAAAAAATTGACATTTGACTTTTTACTCTGTAATGAGATACAGTTATGTTAGTAAGTAGTCGTTAAGGCTGATAAATTCTAGGGGTGGGTGGGGGGTTGGAATAGAAGCAAATTGAGAGAATGTGGAGGGGATGATGTTTAGTTTTCAAGTTCTAATTTCAATCATAATTGGATTATTTCCATTAATTCTCATGGAATCTCTTATAAGGTCTCTCCCTTTGAGCTGAAATGTTGAATTTCTTGTTTAATTTTGTCCTTTAAGCTATACAACTACTATAATTCATTCCACACTATTTTCTCGTTTGACTTTCTTCACTTAATCCGTTTTGAAAATTTGGACTTTTTCAGTTTCAAATGACATGTTTTCAAGCTCCACTCATGATCAAAGACATAAATTGTGTTTTGAATATAGTACCTTTTTATAATACTAATTTTTATAATTGTTCTCCATCGACTCCCTAGTATCAACTCTGGGACTCGACTAATCTAAGTTTGCAAACACATAAGATTCTTTGAGCAGAAAAGTGTTTTCTATAAGCATTTTTTCCATTTACAAGTCATGAAATTGAGACCTCATTAGTTAAGGGTGATGAGATCTTATCCATCCCACTCAACCGTTTGACATGTAGTGACACTCAAGGAGGTATTTCTTCCTTTGGTTAATCTACATTTTTCTAACTTCTCTTCATATGTGTATGGTAAAGTGTTTAACATATTCATGTACTATCATTTTATTTTTACGTATTACTCATTTATTAGTTAATAGGTTACCTTTTTATGCTAGCTATAAAGCCTGCATATAATTGACAAGTGAATCTTGAATTTTTAGAAAAAAGGTGACAAAGTAAATTTTGTTAGACTTACAGTACTGTAATTAAACTCTGTGGACAGAAGAGAATTTTATGTGTTGTTGGCTTGTTGCTATGTTATGTCCGTTGTATCTTGAATTAGCTTTTGAGTATCTAAGAGATTTGATTTGCATGTAAGAGATGGATTGCTGCTTTTGATTGGTTCAGGTTTGATTAAATGCATTGGCAGAAGCATTAAGTTAAAAATTAATTAAGTGGCATAAAGTAAAGAGAGAGAGAGAGAAAAAAAAATAAAGGAATTTAAAGAGCATTTACGTACCCAATATATATACATCAAGGTGTTTTACTGTTTTCATTGTCAATGTCTACTTCTGTGGTAAACTGTGTGCAACAGATAAATTCAATAGTTTCCCTTTGGTTGCAAATTTTTCTGACCTGCTGTTGCCTGTTACTATCTGATCTGAATCACATTGAAAGGCCTCTTTTGTTCCTCTCAGTCTGTCATTTTCCAGATTTCTACTATCTCTTCTGTTGCATCTTTGACAATTCTTCCAATTATTTGTTAGGTTACTATCTCGATGAGTTCGTTTGATTAGATATGAAGTTTAAAAAAAAAATAAAACGTAGAAATAGTGACTTTAGTTGAACATGTTGTGACATTCACGTGGCTATAAATATATGTTAGTAAGAAGTTTAAAGTTAAATTTGAATTTGATTTGGAGTAAATCAATTCAATATTTTAAAATTGTAATTTAAATATTAAAAAATTAAATAAGAAGTACTGTAAGTTGCAATTCTTCCCAAGGGACCTGGATAAAAATAATACATTTTTGAATATTGGTTAAACGTCTCATAATTTGAATCCCAAGAAGCAAAAAATATTGCATACATTGAGATAAAGGGAGTATATTTTTTTTA
Source organism: Solanum pennellii (assembly GCF_001406875.1). Lineage (NCBI taxonomy): Eukaryota > Viridiplantae > Streptophyta > Magnoliopsida > Solanales > Solanaceae > Solanum > Solanum pennellii. The sequence continues at coordinate 51,725,057 of NC_028638.1, forward strand.
TATTTATATAGAAAAACTGAATGAGAAGGAAATAGTACTTTCACTTAAGTTTGGAAAGTGTAAATAATATATAGCTGAAAAACATTCTTCTTATTTGAGATTTTGATTATTCTAATCATTATTAGTAAATTATGTCTTAAATATAGTTAATGCAGCTAAAACCCTTCACTTCACTTGGGTTAGACTCTAGTACAAATTCCAACTAATCTTTTATTATTATCTATGGTTAGTTAATGTAGTGTTTGATTTGATGTGCCATATTTTAATAAACAATAATATTTACATACACATTGATTTTGTAACCACCTTATTTTAATGACCTTGTATCTATGAGTGAAAATAACCGTATTCTTAGCTGGAAATATCAATTTTCCGTAGGTTTTAATTAGTTGATAGGTTTATTTAATGGTTCGAACATTAATTAGTAGCATTTAGGGAGAAGTTAAAAGAATAGAAAAAACAAAAAGATGAGCAGTACTTTCGATTTTTTTTTAGATAAGAAAAGACGTAAAAGTGTTAAAAAAAATGTATATGTCCCAGGACTTGAAAGGATACAGCAATGTTTAACACCTGTACCAACCAGACCATAATTACGTCTTATTTCTGTAAGGTAATATAATATATATTGTCACTTTCTCCTTCTCTTTTTGTCACTATTTCTTTAGATAATGAAGAAAAATGTGCTAATTATACATTCCTTCTATTTTTATAGGAAAATATCTCATAAGTTAAAGACGATTATAAAAATGTTAGTCGAGGATTTATCAAAGATAACCTCTCTATCTATTTACTTCTTATGATAGACAAATATTAATTGGTCATTAATTGCCATTGTTTGAATTTTTAAATGGGTATGCATTTTGCTATTTAAGTGAGACAACATGAGTTAAGGATATATTTACTTGTATTTATGAACTATGGTCCAGTTCTACTAACTGCTGTATATCATAATGGTATATATGAATGCTCTTAAAACTCCCTGTTTGACGTACGAACTCTTGTAAAGCGGTTGATGATCTATATCAACTTGTATTGGGTACGTAATACTGCTGTTTATATGTTTATAAGCCCACAGGGGATCCATTAGTTGTATTGTTAAAGTTTGTCGCGGACCATTCACTTTTTGATGCACTCATGTTGGATTTATAAAAATATTGTGAATCTGATACGCAACTGTTGATATATTTGAAAAATCCAAACTCTTTTTAAAATTTATTTAGACCAAGGTTAAAAGTGCAATGAATATTTTTTCATTTTATGTAATAGAAATTCCCTGGTTTGGTCCAGCACTGGCCTTGTCTGGTCTATATATAAGATGCCATTATTCAACAAAGGTACTCCTTGTTGTTTGAGTACATTTTTTTTGGACCATAGTCTACATGAACTGTCTCATGTTAATACTCATTATTTCAACTTAGGAATGTGATTGCATGTGCTTGTAGATAACATTTTTTTTTAAAGTTTACCTAGTAGGGAGGGGAAAGGGAAATGAGGGAGATAATTAAATTGAACTTTCCGTGAAAGTTTAGCTAGTCAATGAGTTCATTTTATAGTTATGCTAGTTTGCATGTTAATTTGTTATACTGCGCATTAAATTCCCACTTATTTTCATTTTTTCCACTTGATTTTAAAGAAAGTGTAACGTGTTACTTGTCGTATGTTCCACATATAATCTTAACCTACGGTACGCATAATTCAATTGCTGGTACCATTTAAATCTCCTTGGTTAATTCTTACCAACCAAAGCGGAAATAGGTGTAACTTTCGTATCACATGTGTTCATGTGAATTCTATTTTCTCTTCTGAAGTGGAGGGAAAGAGAAAGGTCAATAGGGGAATAACTTGGAGTGTATGTATATATATATATGGAGAGAGGGAGAAAAACAACTAGGTCAACTGGCTTACAGTGAGCGTGAAGAAATTTTAGTAACTCAATGGATTGATTTGAAAGTCAGAGAAGCCCAAAGCGGTAGGGCATGAAGAAAGTAGTCATGGACATACTTGGTATAGATGCTTAATTCGAATTTGGAGCATTCTAAAAACTTAGAGATCCAACTAGAAAAAGACAGGTTTGGCTATGGTGCCTCGAGCATTATTTGTAGCTTGAATTGATAGACAAGTAAATCAAGTTCAGTATGATATGACATGAAAGAATCTGAGCATAAATTTTAAGGCAATTGGTAGGAGAAACTCAATACGTTTAAACCTTTAATTTTATTTTTTTAGAAAACTAAAATTTCAGCATGATGTTATTCAAGTGTTGTGATACTAGTGTATTTTATTCTCTAATTTTAGTAAACTCATATTATTTAGCACTTAAGGGTGACTTGATATTCAATAATGTGATTTTTTAAACCTTGGAAATTCTGGTAGCCAGAAATTCTTTCAATTTGGCTAAGCTTTGATAGACAGTCGTTTTGACAGTAGTACTTGAAAGAATATTTGAGATGCATAAACTAGTCAAATCACTATGAAATAAACAATAAATATCCACGGATACTGACACATATAAAGGCCAAAATAAAAGAACATACATCGAATGAAGGTGAAGAAATTGTAGCGGAGCTGAATTATAGTTCACCGATTCAATTAAATTCAGTATCTTTAATTTAAATTTATATTTATCTTAAAATTTTTACCAAATATGTATAAATTATAAATTTTAAAATTATAAGATTCAAATTTCAACTCAATCGAACAAAAAAGTATATGTATGAAAAAAAAAACAGATGGGGGACATATCGTCTGAATGCTGATGTTTTAAATTGTGGAAGGGGAAAGATGATATGAACAACTATTTTCCTATTCCCAATGCTGACAACTATACTATTATTGTTTGCATGTTTACTTTCTGTGTGAATTTTGAACAATTAGATTCGATCATATATTCTTGGACAATTAAAAAAAATAAATAAATTCATGGTTCCAACAAAAAAAGAAATATATTCACTTTCCTCAGATTCAAGAAATCCTCGAGCAACAAAAACAAAATCCTCATCTTCTGCAATTTCCCTTTCAACATTATTTCCTCCCTACACCCTAAATATATGATATAATTATTTCATCATTTGTACGAAATAATTTCCGTTAAACAAAATATTTACAGTACTTGATAATTTGAAAAAAAAAATAAAAATAATTTAGTTGCTCTAGACAATATTGGAAATATTTGTTTGTCATTAACATGCCAGACAATTGAATTATTAAAGCATGCATTCCATATGACTATAGTTCTTTTCCATTTTTGAATTTTAATTTTTTGTTTAAATTGACTATCTAAAGATGCTTATGCTTAATAAAGTTATTATATTTGAGAGAATCTCAATCACTTTTTTAATACTAAGTCTTAGTTAGAAGATCAAATATGAAAGACATGCCTCAATCACTAATTAGTCTTTATTTAATGTGATCACTATATTGGTGTATAAAGTGTACAAAGTTAGAAGAAGACACGGACTAATCTTGAACCTAGAAAGGAATTACATGTAGACTTGTTTTGTACTCACAATTTTACCCCCAAAATTTTCATATTTCGTTTTAGAAGTAGGAAATTATTATAATTTATCTAGTTATATTAAATCTAGTAAAACGTCTGCTTGTGAAAATTAATGTTTGAGAAGAGTAGAAAGTTTCCATTGAATTAGAAGATGCCAATTTGGCTTATTTGTTTGGATTAGGTCAACTTGACTGACACTTCAACTTTTAGAATGATGGCCTACTTGCTCACAGTCCATGTATGTTCCTAAATATATTTTCCAATTTTCCTTAATGTAATTGCTATGGTCCTAAAGCAACACATTAAATTTGGAAAGAGTTAATAATGCTTTGACAAGAAATAGCTTTTATTTCTACCTAGTTTAGGTTAACCGTTCTAATATTTTCTAGCAATCGATTATTTATTTTAACAGTTTCACACCATTGTAAATTTTCACATGAATTATCTGTTGAAGAGTTCTACATCACATGAAAAATGAATGAATGAATGATTTTATTAGAATGTATAAGATAGCCTTTTCAGATTTAGTTAGACTCAATATTTATTTCCTTACATAATATTAGCGAAAATGTTTAATTTAGTCCTGGATATGAGACAAAATGATGTAAAGTTTCACATCGAATTAAAAAGAAATGAGTGATCTCCGCTTGGACATTCCGATTAGCCTTTGGGATTTAATTATATATGCCCGAGATTGCAATGAATTTTGGGGTGATAGGGGGAATAGATATTGAAAAAAAAAGACAACTTAATGAAAGGGGTGTAATTAGGGTTTTGTAGTGTTAAGAGGTGGATTATATATCTATACAACTATACTAGCATTTCTTATTAAGAATTATAATAGTAGCATCTTTTCCTTTTAGGGTTATTTCTTTCTTTTTTTAAATCACAAAACAGGATTACTAGGTTAATTAGTCTTATTTCTTTATAAAGAAAAAAAATACATATATATATATAGGAATCATCTCTAACCCCAATGCAAGATAATGGAGTGGTCCCCTAGCTACCTCCATTCCATAGGGTCAACCTAAAGTTTCTCAACACTTGAGTACAAGAATGATTGTTATTTGGATTAGAAGATGCTGCCAAAATTTAAATTAAAAAAAAAAAAAGAGTATATGCATATAAATGTGTAGTCTTCAAAAGGAAATAAAAGAACATGCAGAAGCTTAGCCAGAACTGAAAATTCCATTCTGTGTTTTTCTTTTTTACAAATATTCTTTGATGAAGCATAAGATGATTTCATGGAGGACCCCATATTTTTTTTTTTTTTTTGTGGTGGGGTCAAATTTATATAATATTGGAGCTACTGTATATTTGTGGAATCATATGTACGAGAATGTGAAGGGTTTGTGATAATAACGTTGTTTATATATGAACAAAGTTCCAAAAATACACAGTTATGTATTTATATCAAATTTTAGATCCAATTGTTGTAATACATGTTGCTAGTCGATACCTTGTACTGGCAGCTAGGGTTATATAAAAAAAGGGTAGCAGTAGGGTGTATCAGACTAGAAATGTACAGTGAACTCACATGACCCTATATACATATATACTCTCAGAAGGTTGTTTGGATTAGTTTCAGAAAATCGAGCGATAAAATTAGCTCAAAAAAGTATGAAATGTTTTATTTGTTTAAGATTAGGCATATTATTAACCCCTTATAGTATGTAATTTAACCCATATAACTAATAAATAATTTAAATAAAAAAGTTTCATTTGTTTAGTGTTATACCTATATAACTTTAAAGAAAAAAGAATTAATTTATTTGGTAATCGAACAAATTTTATTGTTCGTTCGGACGAGGATCTGTTGAAAACTACCTCTTTAAGATAAGAGGAATGTTTTGCAACTTAGCATAGGCTTCTACTAGACGTCCTATTTTTCCATAAAAATATATTTGTTCAAGAAGGGTGTTGTTGTTGGTAATAGACGAATCATCAAAAAAAAAATTATAAATTGATAAGAGTGGGACATATTAGGACATGACTTATTATTTAGTTCATCTTGACCTACCTTATTTCATCTCAGATAACTTTTTTTTAGACAAGATAAAGTAAATACACAATAATTTATTAATTTAATTCATCTCATTTTAACTCATTTAAATCCATTCAACCGTCAATTTGTCACCAAGTAATAGATAAAACATATCTACAAGTAGTATGTATTTTCTCTTTTCTATCTTTTTCTTACAAAGATGGGCTTATGGGGGTGAAATTGTCTCATTCCTTTTTCAAAGGCCAGATTAATTGCTCACTAGAAAAGCCAAAGCGAATGGTTCTTTGAAAAATTGATACTAAAAACACAAAGGTTCGAGGTCGATGATTATTTTTGTTCTCTTTTTACTCTGGCCATAGAAATAAAATGTCTACTGACTAGGAATAACGGAAAGAACAAAAAGTAACTCCTCTTGTGATGTTTTTGGTAAAGAGAGTTGCACTTATTCTCCATCAAAGTTTATTTTTTTTCTCTTTAGTATAGCTAATGTTTATATAAAGCATATCAAACAAAAGAAATCTCTTGATAAACTTATCGACAATCGGCATTATTATAGGACGTTTAACTATATATAAATGTTAGTAGCAAGAAAAAGAATATAGTTTGACATGGAATTTTAAGGTCGATCTAACGTTACACCAAGATAATCTAATGTGTATTGTTTCAAGCAAGGTAGGTCTTTGTGAAATGGGGAGAGAGTTTGATGCAGAATATGGTTTATTCTTTATAAAATTATTTTTGGTTTACAATTGTTGAGAAATTGGTGAAAAAGAACAAAATATACCAAAGTTCTAACCTTCTAAGGTGTTAACTCTGTTCTAACACTTATCTAGGGCAACTACACAATGATTCCTGCGGGTAATAATTCTTTTCCTTTAAATGTATAGTTAAGAGAACAAATCTGATAAAATTTTAAATAGTTAAGCATTAAATCCGATAAAAATATAGTTAAAAGAACCATTTTAAATATACTCATATACTTAAAGGACTATTTATGACATTTTCTCGAGAGAATAATATACGTTTTAAAATACTTAATCAGAAAAGAATAGAATCGTCTTTCCTTTCAAATTGGACAAAAATTAATAATACATGCCACACTGGAGTCTGTTTACAGACATTTTGTCTATATGGGGAAGATATAGCTATGGAACAGCAGATGAGTACAAAAATGCATATTCTGAGCAAGATGTATATAGTGCACCCAGAGAATCGTCCTTGTAACATTTGGAGATAAGTGAAAAACGACATCAAGGATGAAATGTTGACAGAAAAACTTGCCTTAATCTAACCCCAAACAGGCATAGTTTATACGTAACAAGTCTTGCAGTAATATACAACTCAATCCTATAGGAGAAAGAACAAAAAGAGCTCTCTAAAAGTTTACACTGTTCCAATCTTTTCCTCTGCAACGATTTCCTTTGGCCGAACCGAGGCCCTTCCCCAATGCGTATGGCTGAAATCCCATCGTGGTTGTTCGTTTTCTGCATGAAGTCAGGGATCTCATGGCTTACGCCACCAGATAGAACTCTCAGCATGTCTCAGTCGTCACCACTGACCAGAAGATGCTCTAGGTTTTCCCTTTGTAGAATTTAGATACTGTGAGACAAAGAGCACTCCCATTACAATTATAAGGCAGCCAACGAGTGTGCTAAAGAAGAGCGCACCAGGTTGCCTAGTTTGAACGAAACCATAAACTCCACTTGATGTGACAAGGATAAGATCAGTTAATCCATCATTTGAAAAGTCTTCGGACACCAAAGCGTGAGTTGGAGGTGCTGGGAGGTCAATAGTAGTCAACACACTCCCTCCAGGAGATAATATTACAGCTTCTTGGTCTCCTGCTGCAAGGATCAGTTCTTGACTGTCATGTACCCGTAGAGGAAATGCCTTCAGGGTTGGGACTACTTTACCAGCTTCCATCATCCCCGCTGGCGATTGAAGGTTTGACCATGTGGCACCCGTCAATACCTGCCAATTCCACAGAGCACCATGTCCATGCAAGCCCGGTGAATACGATGTTACCTGAAAAGAGTACAAGTAACCAGCAGTCAATTATTGTGTAAAAATGGATGTGCCCAAACATCATAAAAAAGACAAGAAATTAAGCATGTCCATGACATGTGAACTCATTTTTCAGGATTCAAACTACTCACTGTGAAGGCACAATTGTGTGTTACTGTTAAAACTAAACTCTTGTTCCTAAGTTGAGAGAATACCTCGCCACGGTTTGTCAAGAAGACAACATCTCCATGGCTTCCCTTACGATGTCGATGGCCATCATTTCTGGGGATGAGGATAGGCGTTGCTACCTCCAGTGAACTTGCATCAAAAGTGTGACCAAATCCTCTGGAGAATTCACCAGCCTGGAATAAGTTAAAAGGAGAATGACGACAAATAGAAGCATTGAAAAGCTGTTCTCGCACTGGAACACCAGAGGTGGCAACAGCCCAACAGGGACGCAGCACCTCCATTGATCCACTAACAACAGTCTGTTCAGCACCATTGGCCCCCACAACCTGCAAAAGAGCAAAATTAGAAAATAAAAGGACATGTTTTTGTCTTTAGACCAACATGCTTGTTCGTGTAAAAAAAGAACTCGTATTAGAAAGCTGATTGATTTATTAGAACAACAGTACTACCGAGCCACCAATTTTTTCCCTTCAACATTCATGTAGAGTCAAAATACTTCATATATTGCATTCTAGTCTGCTAGTTCTTTGGTCTCTGAAATATGGGAAAGATTGGTTTCTCTCCTAATACTGATTCATACTTTTCACTTTCAGTTTTAACATCCAGTATCCTCATATGTATCGTTCATTCATTTTTATTTTTATTTTGCGATCAAGCATAATATATACACATCATCCATAAAGGCTGACAAGTTCAAGAGGGAAAGAGTGTTCTCCAAAATTATCTCATCCTCGGCGCATATTTTATACTGTTCCTGTATAAATGTCAGTGCTATTAAGCCTAATTCCCGAGTGCAATTTTATGTTGTTATTTGGGGTCCACAAGATTTTTTGTAACTTCATCCATCTTACGCGAGTTTTATCTAGCATTTCACATTTTTTTATCTGTTGATGGAGCATCTATTTGCTACTTTATTCTAAGATTCATTATCCATGTTTATTCACATTTAAGCAAAGGCTCATATACCAAAGCTAATAGAGATTTTCCAATACGCTATATTAAAGCCCAAATTTGATAATTGATAATCGGACAATATAGTTCATTTCAATCTGAAAAGAAAAAAGTAACTTCAAGAAAATGCTTGACAAACATGACCACATTTCACACCTTGAACTCAAACAATCATTTCAATTTGAAATGGAGAAAGAAGACGTGATACATCAAAAGTTATATGTTACCTGGACATGGTCCAACACTCCATCGCCATTAATATCTGCATGAAGCCCGCCTTCTAGGAGGTGAAGCTGGTGAAATCATGACTTCACATTAGACATGAGCTAATAGGCAAGACGATGGAGGGTGAATAGGATCTAGAGTTCCCTTGTAAATAAACTTCTGGTCTAAGAAAGTGTAGAATATCTTTTCTAGGTGTTCATGATATATTGCTGTATAGAAAGACAAGATATGGCAGTATGCTTAGCAATTATTAGGCAGCTACTATCCGAGACCCCGTTTACTCAGATAATGCAATCAAGACTTTTATTAACCAGAATGTTGTACATATACACAGCAATACTTGAATCACCACGTCAGATATGTGATATGTGGCAGTTCATACCTTGCACACTGTACGTCCCGTTGCTATATGAACAGCTTCAATTCCTTCCTTCTCATGAGCCACGACAACGTTAGGGACCCACCAAAGCTGGGTATAATTGGTAATAGTAGGTATATAGGGCGAAGGCTGCACAAAAGAAAAAACTAAGAATGGATAATGTGATCGAGTGCTGATATGTTTTGAGGAATTCAATGTAGTCAAAATATTCTTAATTTCACCCAATTAAGTCTAGCTGACTATCTATGAATGATTCTAACTTTTAATCAATTGCCAGCTGGAAACAGCTGCTCCATTAAATGGTTCCATAGAAATACAGTTTCCTTCACAAAACAGGCACTGTTTTAGTGAGCAAAATTGTATAACCTTGGCAAAGAAATTACAGTCAAAATGGAGATGAAGATCCGGATTTAATTGTTCATTTCTTGATGCAGTAAGGAAATGAACCACAATCTTTTATGATAACAGAAGCATACAAGGAAAGTAGGTTACAATTTTAGAGGGCTAGTAGAAACAGTTTGGTTTTAGAATTTCCTTTCCAGATTTTAGAGCTCTCTCGCTCAATCTTTAGCAACCACTACCTGGCCTAGAAGTGCTTAATCCAGTTTTTGTATAATCTCACCTCTACTGACTATCTCTACATGCCAAAAACAACATAAAATACAAGACATTATGGAGAAAAAAGGGGAGGGAGAAGAGAACTACAATAACAGTAAACAGATCACCTTTTTGGGTTTTGCCGATTTTGCATAATTTACTGCCTTTCCTATAGCATTTGAGATTCTTTTGGTAGTGTCCTTCCCAGGAGTATGCTTTTCCTCAGGCTTCTGGAAAGGGTAAGTAGTGGACTTCCCAGGTACTTTCTTAACCGCCTTCCTTTTGTGTCGCCTGAAGTGCGCCAACTTTAACCTGGTGTCTTCTCGCCGATCCTGGTCCAAAAGAACTTGCCATATTAATTAACACAACCACCAACATACGTCGCAATGACTAGCAGAATGGAACAATAAGATGACATACTCACCCAGTTATGTGGCATAACTCCAAGAATAGATTCTCTAAATTCCCGACATTCGTACTAGTATTACAAACAATTCAAGTTAGCTTAGAGATGAATATTTTATAGAGTTGAATAAAACATTGTTCAACAAGCAAGGCAGAAATAGTAGGGAAAGATAACATTTGTTGGTCCTTGAAAGTTCTAAGTTCTGGTATTCATTATGTGTCCTTGAAAGTTCTAAGTTCTGAATTCATTTCCACGTAACACTGTTGGTCTCATAACTATTCTATAGAAGCTGGCTTCACATTGCTAGGTAATTAAGGCATTCAAAATTGAGCTAGTATGTTGCCATACCTCCCCAGGATGACGAATGTTCAAAGCATGAGCATCAAGTTTGTAATTATGTTGTGGAATCAGAAGAGATTCATCAGAAGATGGCGACTGAATATTCTGCAATATCAGGAGGATAAAAGGAAATGGAAGATCATTAGTAGATAAATATCTGAATATTCTCTCAAGTTTAGTCATACCCAAACTGACCGAGTTCACATGACAAACTCTAAGCTAGAAAAAACACCAGTAAGTTCAAGTTGTATCAGCATGTGTAAGATTTTCGCAAACAATTAATCTAGCTAGCTCTGACAAGATATTCAATTCCAAATTGACATTAACTCAATGGTGCCCTTGTTCAACAAATAGCAGACCAGCAATGATGCAACTACAAACTATAACATTGGTCTATGGTACAGATAAGTAAAGGATATACACACTTAACCAAAAATTAGACCTGAAAGATATTCTAGAACTAACGGAAAACAACAAATCACAAAAGGAAAACAAGGGACACTGCTAAAATCATCTTTATTCCTTGGGAAAAAAACATAACATGAAACAGAAAAGGCTTCTATTATGGGATGGAGAGTTGGTGGGAAACCTCTATCTTCCTGCTCCAACGTAGTTGGCCGGTCCGACCAGCAAGTGCATAAAGGGCAAAATGGCGTAAATCCACAACTCCTGAATTCTCAGATGCCTGGATTAAACAAGTATGTCAAATTTTAGAACTAAATAAAAAGGAAGCCTAGGAATACCTTGTCACCATAAGTAAATATAATTAATAATTAAAAAAAAACAATAAAATTCATGAAAAGAAGATAAAAATAAAACTGAATATACACAACCCCTCAGGAAGGACTAGATGCTTCATTTTCATCATGCTTTCCCCCAAGGCCCCAAAACAAACAAGAACTCAACACACAAAAATAGGGAATAACAGGTATAATGATGGTGATTTCTCCATCCTCCTCATATGGAGGTACACTAACACATGTGAATCACAATTCATGAGCACTATCATCTTAAAAGTCACATGTTTATAAGTACTTCACCAAGGACCCTGGAAATCTATTTGGAAGAGTGTGGTACCAACAAAGGTGAAGTGCTTCACCTGGCTGGTAGCCAGGACCCAGGAGAGTCTGTTTGACTCATGACTCATGAGGCATTACAAAAAAGGGAATTTGCATTGTTTCAATGTGCTCATTATGTAAGGAGGCCTCAAGAGACAAACAACCATCTTTTTTCACTGTAGAGTGGCAACATGAGTGTGGCATAATTTTTCAATATGGCTAAGGAGACCCGATCTATGCCAGAGCATACTGAAGACCTTCTAGGTTGTTGGATTAGAAGGGAAGAAAGCAAGAGCCAAAAGATATGGTGGAAATAATACCTGCCTGCATTTGGTGGAACATTTGGAAGAAAAGAAATGAAAATATTTTTGAAGGCAAACAATGTAAAATACAGAAGATCAAGTGGAAGCTTATCACTTAATGTTTTTGGTGTAAAGAGCAATATATAGAGGAGGAAGTTCAGTTAGTGGATAGACTTCTGTAATTACTTTCCGTAAGCGTAAATATTTGGAGGTGGACAACATACCCTTAATGCTGAGGAATACAAATTTTCCATTTTTTTTTTAAAAAAGTAATTCACCAAGGACCTTAATACAAAATCATAAGAAGTGACGAAGAATAAGGTCCAAGCTCAGACATTTTGCTCAAGGAGAGCTATTATTATTTCAAGGAGAAGCTGGGTTATGCGGACTAATGAAAGTATCTACAATTTTTCTTTGTGATATTTAATTTGACAAAGAGAGATAATTACTTCTCTTATTTGCTCAGACCAGAAATATGAAAGGGTGAAATCGGAAATACAAAAGAGTCATTTTACAGGCTTAGACGACAAGAACTAATATAAGTCATTTTCAAGTCAGACTCCTTGAATGAAAGCCACGACACTTAAGTTTTTCTTTTACATCTCTTCTCGATCTCAATATGCAAGCGAATAGACATATTCTGTATTCTATTTCTTTCTTCCCCAAATAACAACATGATTGATACAATGATATTATGTTTCTGTGGGGAACAAAAATAAAGCATGGCTATACTTGATAGAGACTGTAAGTCGAGCAAAAAGAAATGTGTGTAGAAAACAGCATGAATGTTTACCTCCTTCTCAGCAGCACTTCTTCTATGCTGCTCTGCACTTTTCTCAGCCATTTCAATCTCTTCAAATGGATCAATATGCATCTGAAAAGGGAGAAGATGTAACTTATGAGAAATTTAGCTCCAGATGTTTTACTTACTCAAAGAAAAGGAGAAGTTTAGCTCCAGATGTTTTACTTACTCAAAGAATAAGAGAAATTTAGCTCCAGATGTTTTACTTACTCAAAGAATTAAAAATTTAGCTCCAGATGTTTTACTTACTCAAAGAAAAGCTACAAAGGGGGTAAGAGACTAGCTAACAAATGCTACATGGTCATTGAATCATATAAAGTTGTATTTCCTTCTGAGATTTTTTACTTTGTAAATACTACCTTAAGTTGTATTTGAAATGACATTCTTACAGGATAGATCACTTCTAGAAAACAGTTAGGCTAATTACATACATGAGGCTGCATTTCCATCCGTCCGCCAACAATCACCAAACCTGAATCTCCATGCTTTACAGTATAATTACTTATGGAAATTGCTATCTCCCTGTGATGAGCATTGTGTGGAAAATCCTCCTGTATGAATTAACCAGGAAGAAAGAATAGACCATCAGTTATCACGAAGTATATCAGAGGTCACTGTAAGTCAAAATGTGAGAATCTCCATGCATAAAAGCACCTGCAAGTTGACCTCCCATAGCTTTTTGAGATTGTGATCGAAACACATCACAGACCAACCTGAGGTAACAACAACTAGGACCTGTTTTCGAGGCTCCCTGTGATTATAGTTCCTATCAATCACACCAGTGGCCATCGCCACTGCTCGTCTTCCTGAGACAATACGAATTTTGTCTGGCAAGAGGGACACCTCCGCGAGCAAACGTGCTTCACTGAAGCCTTCATCAACACGCCTAGAATGTGGTTCCAAAACCTAGCCAATACCCATATGCCATATGATAAGAAACCAAACAACAGACAAGAAACTTCTCAGCAAAAAAAAAAAGATTAAGCTCCATGCAAAAATTGATTAAGAAAATGCTGCTCAGTAATTGAAAATTCTAGCATAGATCCAGGCACAGAATAAATCAAAGACCTAATGCAAGGGCAGATTAAGACTAATTTCATCAGTGCAGTTGCAGTTGCACCCACGGATTTTTCCTGAGGGTCAGGTACAAGAATCTCTACTCTTCTAGTTCCTTCTATTCAAATGTTAGCAGTACTTTTCTACATCATATAAGTGGAAAAGTAGGTAGCCGCATAGCCTAGTAGGTTTCAGCTCAGCCCTTTCTATCTGATTAACCAAACCAAAAGTGTCTACACATTATATACAGGTATGTAAATGCACCAGTCGGAACCCATCCACTGACAATAAATTCTTAATCCGTATCTAATCCAATGGACTGTAATGTAAAAAATCACCTGAATTTTGGCATCATGAGTAGCGACAAGGACCTCTTTCTTTCCATCACCGTTGAGATCGGCAACAATTGGTGGAGGAAGACGCTCAGCCTCGTATTTGATGGGATACTCTTCGAAAAGATGATACCATGCCTCCTTGAACGATAAATCACCTTCGTGCTGGAATTAACCGCCAATAGACAATAAAATCAGTTTAAAGTATGAATTTTTCAATTAGGAGAAGTGATATAAAAAACGCTAGGGTTTTTGAAGATCGGAGATTTTTCTAGCAGTATGAAAATGGGATTGAATAGAGAAATGAATTTTACCTGTAGAGAGAAGAAAATAGCGAAAGCAGATAGCATCAGAATAGCTAAATCGCGTTTCCTCATCTTCTTGTGTCTTGCTGATTGATCAGCGACTCACACAGTCGCAAAGAGGAAGATGTGCTAGCGTTCTTAACTTCAATGAAGAACTCAGTTGTAACGTTTGACTACGGCTTGATTTTTTTTCCGGGTCAACCCGCTTCTACATTCTGGCCCAGTAAAATTGGGTTGAGAAGTTATGATCTTACTATCTTATAAATCAGAGAAGATCGTTATAAGTTGCCATAACAATCACACAAATTCTCTACTTGTGTCACTCTTCTTCCAAAAGAATTCCCAAATACCTTTTCCAATTTGACTGTTTTGTGCATATAAGTCTTCTCTACGTACGGCGTACTTAGAACGTTTTTGAATGGAGGACCCATGAAAAAACAGTTTCCCTATTTATCCCCACAAAAGGCAATGATAAAATTAACATAGCATATTTTATACTCTACGGTGAAATTACATTGACTATATTAGTGGTTGATGATGTTTAAACTTGAATAGGTTTCTTATTGTATCAATTAAAAGAAACTTTTTTAAAAAAAAAATTGTGTAAGTTCCTATTATTTTTTGGATGGAGATGGTATTAGTGTATAAGAGAATTGGTAGGAATTTGATGCTTCGAGATGGCCCAGTGATTTGAGGGTCTCAAGTTCAGAACCCCTTGCCAGCGAAAGCAAGGAGTTTGCCTTCTGGATCGAGCTTGTCGCACCAAACTTGCTTAGTCTCCTATGTGATTTGCGAGCCGCGGGTTCTTCTTGTCATAAAAAAAAAAATTGGGTAGGAATATAATAAGTATGGTGAAGAATAGTGGTTGCTATCAAGGAAAGCGTCTCATAATACACCGTATCAATTGTTAGAATATATCTTCTTATATTAGTAAAAAAACATTTCATTCGATCTGTCTCACTTGTTTTACAACCTTTCTCTTTATCATCGGCATATCATATATCCTATTATTTGTTCCTGTCCTAAACATCTCTCCAAGACTGACCGTTGGCTCAACGCAGCTAATTAGGTACTTAGTTTGTGTATATCTAAAAAGAATGTCTACAATAACAATTAGGGATTTTTTCAATAATCTGGAGAGGTGCCCTGGACACCATCTGTATCAATACTATGGTAAAGCTACCATGCGTATGCATACCCTACTTCAGATGTGTGCAAGAATATCAATAAACTGTTTGATGCACAAGGAATGACAAGATACGGAAATCTAAGCACATGAGAAACGTTGCTTTAGCAAGCACAGAAGAGAATCATGTCTCAAGGTCAGTTGTTAAACCATTGTGTGTCAAAGATCACCCTAATTGCAAACTTGTGTTAGAGACAACTGGAGTTTTGTCGTCGCTGTTTTGGAAAAGCTGGTCATATAACAAATCTTGGTGAATAAGGGAAAATGGAAGGTACAGGACATGCTCCTAAGCTAGCAAAACAAATACGAAACTAACAAGGGTAATTTGTATAGTCACCAATACAAAAGAACTTGCTGACTCGAGAAGCATTCTTTTCCACCTTTACTTCACCTACTCCAAAGCGTACAACTTTATTCATCAAGAGAAGGATTTTTATTTTTTTTCTTAATGAAACCAAACTTACAGGGGAGAAGATTTTTCGGTTTCCCTTTAAATGAAAAAATTGTGTAATTGAAGAAACATAAACCAATCTAACGCGCCTATGTTAATGATAATTACTTCATCTTTTTTCAGGGGGCAGCATAAACTGAAATCATCATACAAATGAAACTAAATAGTACAATAATTCAGGAGACTTGTGAGCCTACAGAATTTGCTGTATAAATTCAAAACGGAATGCGGGATGAGTTAAGTAAAACGCCATGTGTAAAATTCAACATTCAGAGGCCTATGGTTATCAATTCGTCAAGGTCCAGCTGGATGCATACAATTCACAAGAGAATAAAACCCTTTACTATGCTTTCTGTCCAAGTTGTTTCAAAAGTTTAAGCTTTTTCTGACTTTCCAGACGCGTCGAAAGCTCGGAAGTTTTCTTTTTAGTGTCCTCTAACTCTTTCTCCAGCTCCTCTATCTGCGTCATTTATGTCAGATATAAGGACGCATAATTTAAAAAGCATAACTTAAAAGAAAATTTAAAGTTATCAAACACATGCTCCTCAAGGAAGTGCTACATACTGTACGTTTCAACTCGGTTTCTCTCTGGATGAATGATTCACACCTGTGGAACAAGGATTCAAAATGTTACCAACTGCAGAGCCATTCAGTTTTAGTTTCTAGAGGAGGCCAAAAGCTGGAAGATATAAATAGAGAAGGAAACTGGAAACAAGGATTAGTCCAGAGACACTGCATTGAGATTTGAGGCTGCCTGAAATTTTAGGCTAAATCAGAGATGAAAGAGAGATAAAGGCTGAGAAGTTTATATCGTTTATATCTCCCAAGTCAAATTTAAGTGCAAAACCAAATTCAAGAGAAAAAAGCACTAATCATGTACTCATATTGGAAGGCCCATCCCCAAGAAGCAACATGTGGTGGTTGTCAGTTGTCACTCATTCATTGATCAACAAACTCGAGAGGAAACAGTAGCATGAATTCTGCAGAATCTTTTCCCCTAAAATTCAGTTGTACACTGCAACGCTTTTTAAAAAATAGATGTGGTGCCCAAGCCACCATACGCGCATCTCAACTAATTCAACGGAGACCTGCTTCCTTATACCAACACAAGTGTGGGGGTTACTGTGTCCACCAAGGCTTAAGACATAAGAGAAGAATCACCTGCCATTTTCTACCTCTATTGGCATTCAACTTGAGTCTTCCACGACCCATTCCAGCTTCATTGATTGCTAGAAAAGACACTTTGTGCCACAACAACCATTGATTTTTCTGACAAGCACCACGTCAAAGGCTTCTCTTCAATTCTAATGAAGGAGAAAAAAAGACGACTTATTGCATTACATCTAATCATGTGCAGCTCCTGGGACGTGCTTTCTGACCAGGTTTGACAATACTGGCTGAGTGGGATAAAGATAGTTCATATTCTGTTATGCTACATTTAGTGGTTATAATTGTTTACTTTGTCTTAGCATCAGGTACAGGGTTCGCCTGATAAGTCAACCCAGGTCACACGTTACAGTTTTTGGGTTTTGACATGTCAACAGCAAGAATGAGTAGACTAGAGAACTAGAAGATAAGCCGAAAGGACTAAAAAGAAGAAGAAGAAGACACACACCAGAAGAAGAACGTAATTCTTAAAAAGATAAGATTAGTAACATAACAAAAACAAACAAGCCACAGAGAACACGACAACAATTACAATGCATACTTAGGAGAGTCCTAAGTAGCATAAGAGAGAAAGCTTCAAGTATCTTGGGTATCCAAGGAAATGGGATTAAAGACTGAAGAAGGATTGGGAAGAGGTGATTGGACAGGACATGGTGCATCTTCAATTTACTGAGGACAAGACCTTAGATAGGAGAGTTAGGATAGAATGTTAGTACGTAGTGGAGCATTGTCTCGCTTTCTGGATAGGCTAGTTGGTAGTTTGGTAAACTGGTACATGTTTCTCCTTTCATATAAGTAGTATTAGCAGTATACCCATAGTTCCTTTTCTTCTACTACCTATTGTTTCTTGTGCTTCGAGCATCACATTATTCTTTTGATTGCTGTTTTTTTCTTCTACATGTTAGGTAATGCTTTCTCTATTATTTTTTATTTTTATTTTTTATAAGGATGCTTTCTCGATTATTTCTTATGTCTTCTTTACTTCTGTATGTTCTTTTTCATATTGCTTTAATATGCATTACTTGAGCCGAGGGTCTTCCAAAAACAACCTTGTGGAAGTAGAGGTAAGGTATTCATACACTCCACCCTCTTCAGACCCACTTGTGGGATTACACTAGGTATGTTGTTACAGTAACCTTTGTGTAACAAATCTGTGAAATTGCTAAATAGTCTAAAGGCCATTCTTGTACTAAGATTTTAAGTTCCAGCATAGTGTAATGTAGGACAGATATTTCATTTTGGCCTACAAATTCCCTAATTGAAATACAATATGGATGGATATAATCCCACTTCCCGTTATTAACAATCCAATCTGAGGGGATACAGTCCCACCTTTTCCTATATGAGGGGTATCAAATGACTCTCAAGTGTATAAATCCATCAAAATTGATCAATCATGCAAGGCAAAATGTATGCCGTGCAGCTGTATCTTAAAGAGAGCTTTAAAAAACATGTACCTCCTAAAGAGTTGGATATTTTCTTCACAAATCTGATCAATTGACATGCAACTTGAACTGGATATTTGTGTATCTTTTTTAACAGACTCCTGCAAAAATACCAATAAAGAACATCATTTATGTATGTACTCTAATAAATTGACACAAACCCATTAGACGTTTGATATCCTTATGAAGAACATGAATATAGTATTATCAACTTCTCAACAACGTAAAAGAACCATAAACAAAAAAGTGAATCAAACAAAAAACGAGAAAAGAAAGAACAAGGTCCTACAATTGCAATCCCTGTCATAGGCTGTACACCTGGCAGTTCCATGTTGCAGTTGGTTCTTCCACTGTTGCCACTCTGTGCAGAACGAAAATGTGGCCTGGGATGAGCTGCAAGATCTGTAACTGTTTGAAATTTTGTTGGCGACGGTGTTTGAGCATTAGCCACTTGAACTTGGGGTGGAACAAAAGATTCTCTCAGAAGGTTTTGTAAATGCGGTTCAAGAGGCTTCAATCCTATCAAGTGACAATGACCTTTCCTGTATTATGATCACAAGAAACATGCCTATGTCACAAGTTGAGAAGTACAACTATTTCAATGGCTAACAGTGACAGAATACCGTGATGAAACATAGCAATTCGCGAAATAAATTTCGGAGGTGTAGTAGCCTAGTAGGTAGGTGGAAAAAGAGAGGAGGAGAAAAGTACAGCTAAGCCTACCAGAAGCTAGAAATATTAAAAGTATAAACTTTCTTCATCAAAAAAAAAAAAAAAATTTACACAGCCCCCAGCCCACCCACTGTTCATCTGATGGAAATTCAAATTTTGTTCTCGGTAAGCAAGAGTGGACAGGCTTTAATCATGGATAGGAGAAATGACAATCATGACCGGCCACATGCACTTTAGCTACCTCACAACTTCAAGCAGGATTTGACAATGAATGAATTCTAAAGAAAAAGTGAAAATTACTAGATCTCCATTAGTTTCAACTTCTAAAGACTTACAAATGCAAACAAAGTACAAAGCAAACCCTCCATCTATAACACAACCACCATTTCATCCAGAAAAACAAAAGAGGGGGGGTGGAAGGACCTTAAGGGATCATTTGGTAGGGTGTATAAAAATAGTGTTGAATATGGTGTACTAGTAATGCTTTTAGTAGTTATGCTATGCAGTGTTTATAGTTTGGTGTATTAAAAATAACATGTATTGCATAATTTCTAAACAAATGAAAATGCACTCTACCAAATGAAACACGCCCCCACCCCACGGATTTTGAATGAAGATTTAACTGCAGCATCGGTTCTGTTTAATCAAAAGGAATTGAACATATGACCTACAAATTTACATAACTAAACAAACAAAAAGATGATGAACTCCGTTATCTGAAATTACAGCACAGAACATACCAGTAATCCATCACCATTTGCTTTAGTTTAGTCTCCAGCTTGAAAAACAGAGAAGATCGTTCAAAATCTTGCTTGTCATGTGCAGGTTCTATGAAATTTGCTTCCAGAACACCTGAGTCAAGAGCAATTGAGTACATCATTGTCATACCATAATGATAGAAGTGGGTCTGAATACTTAAAATACATACCAACAACACCATTTCCTTTGGAAGAACCATCTGCAGTAACTTTCCAGAATGGCTAAGAAAACCCAGAAGAACATAATCAGCAATAGGCAAATTCAAGTTACTTAGAAAAAAAATTATGAAGTTATCTCAAGTCCAGCAAGATTCTCAATTCAGGCCAACCGCAATGTTTGGATGCCCCACATACCCGCTTAAACCCCGAACTTAAGTCAGAGGTTTAAGGTCTATTTGAATTTGTTTTTCCTCTTTTCTTTTTCTCTCTTTTCTGTTTGGGGGTGGGGTGGGGGTGGGGGGTGGGTGTTAAACCAGGCCAAATCAGATAAGCTTTTTTGTTACCATCTTCAGCTAAGATGAACAAAAAAATATTGCATATAACATCTTTCTCCAGACACAACATCGCGTACCCTGATGAGGCGATTTTTGTGGTAAACATTGAATCCACAAACTGATGATGGAGTATCCTTGACGAAGCCAAGACTTGTTTCAACCAAGATCTGCAGCAGAGCAGCAAAGCTGTTTGAATCCACAAATCTAGATGATTAGCAAATATAGCCACAAGCCAAATAACCGATTTGCAATTAGTTAAGTCCCCACACACAGAAAATCATATATGAGGAGAACTTATTGATGTTATAATGGTAAAACCGCTGTTTTGTTCTCATTGTGTACATTTGAATCAATAAACAGTTTACAATCTATACTTGGACTTCTGGTCTAATGTGAACGTACAGCCCTCTGAAGCAGGAAAATCAAGAACCCATATCATTCTGTACCTCCTTTGATGTTCCAGCAAGTTGTGGCCTGTAAGTGATTACTTTTGTGAGCTTCAACTCATCAAGAATATTATACTGCTCAACAGGCTTCCCTCTTAGTATGATACTAAAATTCGTAAATTTTTTGAGGTATAATATGGATGTGTATGCCTGATAAGAGATATAAGGAAGCATTAAAATACATCAGCAAAATAATCGGCAGGGATGTTTATAGAAATTAAGTAAAATTAAATGGTTACTCTTAGAGAGTATCGTAAACGGTACGAAATATGGGATTGCAGTTCACGCCCTCTCTTGTTCGTTTTTGATGTATTTCCATGATTAGCTTCATCTCTCAACGTTATGTCCTGCATGACCAACAAAAGAAACGATAAGGCATCCTTCAAATAAGCAAGAGAAGGATGAGGCAGAAAAAGAAGGAAATGCTCAAAGAGCATTGAGAGCAAAACCTGTGATGCCAAAAATATAACACGACACTGTTTTGAGAGCATAGTGAACAATGTGCAGAAAGTTAAAGTTAACTTAACTGCATTCTTTTTTTAGTTTTTTGGTGTAATTAGTACTCAAATGACACTATCTCTATTATTCATGTGCTAGATTCAATTTAAACCATAGAGAAGTGAAATGAGGAGTACTCTTGTACATAAGGTTTCAATCAAACCCATGTATTGTCTTGTGATATAATACAAAGTTACCAAGTTCAAAGAATATATATATAGATAGATAGATAGATAAAAAAACACAATACCAAACAGTATTATAAGAGGAATTGTCATTAAGGGGTCGTTTGGCACAGAGATTAATAATTTAAATAATTTAATATAAATCATAAAATCAAAAAAATAAATAAAATAATTAAAATGATTAGAGGTATATTTTTGCCTTTACATAACTTATCCAATGGTATTAAATCTTATATATTAATAATACCTCCAAATGGAAGGTATTAGTAATGCATATACATAGGCCCCAATTCCTATCAAACATAGTATTAAAGAATCCATACATCATTGGACTACTTCTTCAAATACCCCTACCAAACGACCCCTAGGTTAGAGGAATGAAGTAAAATTACAGCACAATAGAAATGACATTTAGCTGTTTATCATATGAAAAGAATTATGGGTTTTGTACTACTTTTGGAGTAAACATGAAATACAGAAGATGTAGAGTCTATTTTTTATCTCTTAGATTACATTTAGAATCTGCGTATGCTGCAGCCTTTTCCTCTTTATAGTCTTGCAAATTTAAGGGGTACTTCACAATTTGTAGTTGCACAGCCTACTGTCACATTTTATATATGAAAGTATTACCTTCTTCAAACAAACAAACAAAAAGAAAAGCATTTGACATAGACAGGATCATCAAAAACCATTCGTTTTTTTTTTTAAATCAAAAACCATTCGTTTATCGAAACCTTCTTATCATCTTTTTCTCCTATGTCAGGATTAAGGGCTCATTTGGTTAGGGAACAAGTTATCCCAGGATTGCTATCCCACCCTCAATGTGAAACCAAAAAAAAAAATTACAATCGCGGGATAAGTTATCCCGCTATTTTTCCCAACCAAACCAAATATGGGATAAACTCATCCTAAAATTAATCCTGGGACTAGTTATTCCTTGTACCGGACGAGCCTTAAGAGCAGCTATAGACACACTAACCTAAGGTATGTGGTTTACAGGAGTCTTAAAATTGAGCCAAATGTTTTCAAGAAATAGACATACCTCATCATCGTCATCAAAGTTCAGTTCATAAATGCCTTCATCGTTTAGCCATAGGTTGAAAACAATAATCCTAGTTCCATGTGATTTTATATCATCAAACTGGAGAACATATAAGAGAAAAGATAGAGCATTCAGTAATAAAAAATAAATAATTTCGGTAAAAATAATTGCAAGTGGAATCTATTCTATAGCTGATTCTTCTGATGTCCAAAGATGGAATCTATTTCTAAGAAAGAATTTAAATGATTGGGGAAGTGCAAGATTTCGTTTTCTATTAGTCCCTTAGCACCTTCATCCTGGATCAACCCAAGGGTGATTCTATTATATTAAGGTATGATACAGGTGAAATATTCTTGGTTAATACTTGCTAAATGTCACTGACTTCTTCCGACACCGACCGTTGACCTTGGAAGAAGACTTTGCACAACAAAGCACCCCTTGAAGGTTTCTTGTTTTCGGTGGCTTGTGTCTAAGGAAGCATGCCTCACTTGATCAAATTATTCAGAGAAGACGAATGCAATTATGTAGCAGGTGTCCCCTCTGTGAAGAGAACCCTGATGAATACTTGTTATCTTTTTCCTAATTGCAAGATCACTTATCAGATTTTTGATATGCCTAACATACCACCTTGCCAAATGTCCATAATATAGCCCAACAACATACCCAGTGTGTTCCACAAGTGGCGTCTGGAGCGCGGGATGTACACAACCCTATCCCTACCTTTTGAGGGCTAGAGAAGTTGTTTCCTAAATAAAACAAGGTGAACTAGAACTAAAATCTGCATACATATTGCATAATCTAGAAACTTATCTCAGCTCCAATTGGAAGTGAAATTTTAATATGCTATACATAATGATGAAAGTTAAATGTGCTCCATTTTACCGTTTTCTGTTCAACTTTTTTCTCCTCCATCCATAAAAAGTCCTGAAGTAACTAGTAGGCTACACATGTACCCAATTTAACAGGACGCAACATACAATTTACAACTCTAACTTTAAAACCATGTCATCTCAAACATGTGCATACCAAACTTGAGATACAGGAAGTACATGTTCCCTCAAAGTTTAGCAGGTTTGAGCTTGGTATGCTTCATGAGTTATTATACATGGATATTTTAATATTTGCTTGTTATATTATGACCATAACATGATCTCATAACAAAAACAAGAAATTCAAATAACACCATCAAAGCTCAGAGTCTGCAACAAAGACTTAATCTATAAAAGTAACTTTCTAGAAACGACAATTCATACAAAATAAATTCATGATAAAAAAAATATAGCTTTAAAGTACATGTACAATATCCAACCAACCTGTTGCAGAAGATCCAACTCACCTGTTGCAGAAGATCCAACTTTGTTGCAAAAGGGGACCACTCAAGAATCGTATTCAAATTTGTTGACCAATCATCTTGAGAGCCATATACAATTGCTTCAGCCCAATGGCCGGTGATATCATAATCGATCTGCATTCATTTTCAATTAAAAAAAGAAAAACTAAAGATAGATGTACATGTTTAGAAATATATTACAAACTTCAAGTGCCATATATTACAAGTTTCAACAGAATGTAAAGACTTTTTACCATTGGAACAATCACATCATCTTGCCCTGTTCTCCGAAGAAATGTATAGGACAGAAGGCCAACACTTTGAGTTGCTCGGCTAGACCATAAAAGTGCAGAAAATATCAAAATTCATAACATTCTCAAGCACAACATCAATTCTAATTTCTAGCAACATAACTAATTATTTGGTAACACCAGTGACCAATTAACTTCAGAAATAGCATGTTGTTACATATCAAGCAGCACATTGCAAACAAACCCCCATCAATCAACTTCTGGGTCGCTCCTTCCTCTTTTATTTTTCTCCAACTCATTTGGATTCATTCTATACAAGAATTAATGTCTGTTCAAATATAAGCCTGTTCCACACCAGAGCAGCCTTAGAATACAAAAATTGGAGTAACCATCTTGAAAACCAAGGTTCAAATCCCAACAGAAGCAACACCTAGGTGAGTTCTTATTTGCCTTAGTCTCGATTGGCAGAGTTACTCAATAGTTGTACTGGTTAAAAAAAAGCAAATACCAAGTGGATCAGTCAAGGTGTGCACAAATTCCCCCGAGCACCACTGTTATCCAAGAGAATAACGATAATGATAAGCTTATCCAAGCGCTTCTAAAAATAGAAGTGGTCACACAGATTCTTGTTTGAAAGAAGTACACTGAAATAAAACGAAAGAAGGAAATGAACTATTGACAAACTTGGCAGTCATGAGAAAGTTGTAGAAAGAGGGCTTCCTTTGTTCCCGAATGTGAAGCACTTGATAACCTGAATAGTGCTTTGACAAATGTGATTTTCGGGATAAACAATATACTTCACTGCACATAACCAATATACTCTAAAAACAAAAAGTGCCAAGAAAAACACAAGACTGAACTCTTCTTCCAACTGATGCGCACAGCTTAACGAAGCTATAGTAAATATCTAATGTGTCAATTCGGTACTTGTAAAATCCAAGTTATAATTGACATCACTAGTTTTATATCAGACATACAATAATGAAAGTATTTACAGATAACTAAAATTGAAATAATCTTATTTTCAGTTTCAATAAGTCAACCATAAAAAAGAAACACCAAAGATTACTCTTTTGTAAATGAAATTAGGTATTTTACAATGATATCTGAGACGTCGTAATTTTTTAAATAAAGTAAGTAGTGTATTGATGTTGCAGGAACACCCCCACCCCGAATCCATCACGTAAACAAGAAGTATACAGTAAGTAGAGAAACTACACAAGAACATAGTTCTCTGTGGAAATTGGAAGGCACACTGTCATCAGAGATATTACAAATATTGTTATAACGAAAACTGGCATTTTAACCACCAAAATCATAAGAGACGTCACTTCCTTGGTCTTGAATATCTTAGTTAGGTTTACATGTTTACCAATAGAAGAGTTTGAAAGGTGAGTGGTTTGGTGTCCGTTACA
Source organism: Solanum pennellii (assembly GCF_001406875.1). Classification (NCBI taxonomy): domain Eukaryota; kingdom Viridiplantae; phylum Streptophyta; class Magnoliopsida; order Solanales; family Solanaceae; genus Solanum; species Solanum pennellii. The sequence goes on from NC_028638.1 coordinate 51,750,843, forward strand.
GGGGATTTTGTTTGTAATTAAATTATATAATAAGCTATGTTTTCTTGAAGGGAAATAATATAAACCTTTAGAGTTGGTAATTCGCAAAACAACTCATAAAGAACCCAATGTGATTTCTTGAAGAACCTAAGGTTCCATAATTAATATATATAATTATATATATACACACACGCGCACAACAACATACCTAGTGTAATCTCATAAGTAGGGCCTAGGAAGGGTAAAGTGTACACAAGCCTTATCCCTACCTCGTAGATGTAGAGCGGTTGATCCCAAAAGACTCTCAGCATGAGTAACGAACATAAAAGCAATTAAAAAAGAAGAACACAGAAGTAAAGAAGACATAGCAAATAAAAGGAACACATAACATAGTATTTAGAAAACAAGGAGCCAAATAATCAAATAATGTGATAACTGAAGTACAAGAAATAACAAGTAGCATCAAAAATCATAGGACAGACAACTACGAGAAAGATGCTACTACAACTGGTATGAAGGGGAAATTGGTAGAGTGCACCAAACTACCACCACATCTATTCTTGGGAAAGCGAGACAACGCTCAACTACCTATTAACCATTAACCATCTACACCAATTTGCGACCTTCATAACCTCCTATCTAAGGTCTTGTCATTGGTATGTTAAAGATGCTATATATACAACAACGATATACCCAATGTAATCCAACAAGTGGAGTAAGGATATCCGCGACCTTGCCCCTATCTTCAAGATAGATAGATATATAGATATATGTAGACAGAGAGGTGGGAAGAGAAGATACCCTGAACGGGATGAACGGCTGAAGACAATTACATCAGCGCCTAACCGCATGGTACTCGTCTTGAATCCATTACCATCTAAAATCCAGGTAAAGTTATAGCTTTAAAAAAATATTCAAGCAGCTTATTCATCAAAAAGAAAAGTCAAGTAGCATAAAATGCCTCAAAACCTAACAGGAGTATAAGTGATTCCCAAGCAGCAATGAGTGCAAAAAACTGATTATGGCAGTAACACAAATTAGTACACCAGACCCAATTATTTGTAACTCTAGGAAGAAGCTCACATTGTCCAATTGTTGAGTTTGATGTTTTTGAAGAATAACCCAGGCTCATGCATTTGCGAAGGCGGTCTGGATCCATACCACCCCCATCGTCTGCTCAATATGATATAATACATGTTACGGCAATTGTAACAAGGTATAGTATGATAGTGATGAAGGTTAAGTAACAGCAATACCACACCCTGGAAGAGCAATGCAGGAGAGTTGCCCCTTGGGTTAGAGATTCTGTCAATTTTCACAAATGTTGCGCCACTACTTATCTAACATGCAGTTAAGGACAGAAAAATTGTCATTAGACAAAAGAAAATTTATGCAAGTTCAAGAGAGATTGATTTCAACATAAGATCTTATTTTTATTCACATTATCTAAATTGCTTAATAAGATATTACATGAAAGTGAAACCACAGAATCTATCAGTGCAAGCAGCAGAGACAAAATTTTCTTTTTACAAGAAGGCATGGGGGAGAAGGATGTCATCCTTATAAATCATAAGACCTTCGATGTTAAAGGATGGGTAATAATGGGCTGGCTTCAATGAGATGATATGAGTTTGTGAGCATATAATCTTCATTAAAAGGAAAACTCCCCAGAGAACTACAGATAGACAGATGTGCTGGGTTCAGGTCAAAAGAGCAAAATTTATCAGCTAAGTTGTCTGCATGTCATAATGAAGAAGAAAACACATCAAGAGATCTAGGCATTTATACCCTAAATTCAAGCAACAAACAATTTAAGTAGAACCAACATAACAATTTCTATTGTAGATCTAAAAGAAGAGGAGAACTTGAGAAGCAAAAAATTGAAGAGATCTCTAGTCTTGAAGAATGGAGGATAGTTACGCTCACATTTATTAAGAAAAAATCAACATAAGAATGTTGTAAGTGCTTTTCTCCACTCAGAGAAACCATAAATTCAAGGCCCGCTTTTTCAAGACCAGAAAGTATAAATTGAAGAGGGAAAAGCAAGTGATTCCTTAGAATAATAACAATTGCAGTCCCTACTTTGTTGCAAAACAGTAATACAGTACATATAGAATGTGTCTCACAGCTCTTCCTTGTCAAAGGAAATGTGCACATTAGACATTAATATAAGGCACTCTCAACTTGATGATGTTGTGTTCGAAACAATAATCGAAGAGAATGCACTTATTGTGAGTGATTCCTTATCCATTGAACAAAAAAGAATGAGAGAAAGAAATATTTACAACGGCAATTACCAAAACTTTGGGAGCCAAACTCGATGACCTTGAGAATTAGAAGGTATAATTGAAGAAACCAAAGGTTAGTGAGAATTATTGTTAAAGACATTTAAGTCTCTAAAAAGTTGAATTTCTATCAAAATGGCAAAGGAGGAAATGAAACACGCTGAAGGTTAGAAAGTCAATAAAGTTTTGTGAAGGTATCCAAAACAAACTGGCATCTGACCTAAAATTCTAACCAAAAGGGATCTTCCATTTCCTACTTAATAGACAACAAGGGAAGAGAAAGAAGGGTAAACTTGTACCCTTCTTGTTCTAATGACTTGGTGCCATAGTAACTTAAAAAGTTGTTGGTAACAAAATTTACAAAACCCAATCAAACTTCCCTATGGAGACCCAACAAGCTCTTGGCTGAAAAGATGATCGTGATACCTCATATGTCTATCTCTTCAAAGAAACATAGACACAGGAACCATATTCCAATTGCAAAACCTCTTGCGGATTTTTAATCTCTGAAGAGTACCAAAAGAAATGTATCCACAACAACATCTGAGGGCCACGGTCCACTTAGACACAAGAAGACAAATGAAAATAATAATAGAAACAAAAAGAGAATGGTTCTCTTACAAGTAGTGATTTCCACCAATCCAACTGTGAACATCACTTTAAGACCAATCAAATAAAAATATAATGTCCGTAAGAACAATTAAAAGCTATGTTTCTCGCCAAAAACCAATCCAAAGATGCCTAAATCCTAGGTAGTATTCACAACTAATTTTTTTTTATGAGGATACAATTGGCGAACAGGGGAAACCCAGTATACAGCCACATTCAAGGACACTACATGGTTAAGTAAACTCAAGGAACTGTCCAACTATATTTAAAAAGGGTAATTTATGTTTCCTCCAAAATACACAAAGAAGAAAATGTGCTTTTTAACTGAATCATTGAGCTTTGTTCGTCCTGCAAAAGTTCTTCTATTGCATTACTTACAAACTATCAAGAAGACAGTGTCGGACAACAAAATATAGCAGAACTCTCAAAGACATATGGTTGACAAGCTGCAATTCCAGATACCAAATTTCAAGTAGAATCGATAGAATCAATATATTATACATGAAATACTGAACTTCTAAATATACCTCATCAACAGCATTGTCCAAAAGCTCAGCTATTGCTGCAATGACATTCAAAATATCAGTGGTCATGCAATAGTAAAGCAGAATGGATCCACACGGAAATGTACTTATTAATTAACTATCTCCCACTACCACAAAACTACAACTGATAAGATTGGCACTATGCTCTTCTATCAACCAAAAATAATATAGTAGATCAAAGTGCCACATGTAAATGTACAGCGATTGTTAGACAACCTCGAAAGTATCCTCGGGTTAGTTTTTATGTTCTGAGGTTAAGGCCCTTTTGCTTCGGCATAGAACAAGTGTCATGCAGATTTTCTTTAACAATCTCATTAAGATAGATAGAAAAGGTTTTCTTTAACAATCTCATTAAGATAGATAGAAGAGGTTTTCTTTAACAATCTCATTAAGATAGATAGAAAATAATTCTGATTATAAAATAAGTGCATCCAACAAAAGACAACACTGGAACATGAATAGGACCTTGCAACAAATACAACAAAAAGCAATTGATTTCTAACTCTACTCAACCATAAAATTTACCTCCAAACGCCCATTTATGAGAAGTAGCATTGGAATGCAGAAATTTGGGATGAACACGAGCATGTTCCAATTCACCTACAGGTAACCAACCAACGTAACTCTTACCTCATGTTACAAGTAAAATTGAATTCTGAATTGCGAAAAAGAAAAAAAAGATGAGAGATGAACCGTGTATAGCAGATGATTTGATACGACCAACTTCAAAATTGCCAGCTCTCCAGAAACTTCGAGAATCCAGTGGCCTGTAATTAGAATCCGGTGGAACAACGGCGTTGGGATTTTCTATTACCGGTGATTTACTCAGTGAGTTACCACCGTGATTAATTTCTGGTTTTGTCATTCCGACGACGGGAACGCCGGTGCCCTCGTCGTCGCTACTGTCGAGTTCGACGACATTAATTGGAAGCTTCTCTACCTTAGGCGGCATTTAGAAAGAATTAGATGCGAAGAAATCAGTGATCCTTTGATCACTTAGAGGTTTCTTGAATCTTGAGGGTTTTTGCAAGACTACTGTCTAAAGTCTGTTTAGTCTGCCTTTTTAATACTCAAATCTCTTTCTCCTTTTTATACTGTCAATTCTTTATTGAAATTTATATTTATCCAGCTGATTAAATTTAATTTAGTTAATTAAAGGTATTTTAAATAAATCTAGTTATTAAAACTCTTAAATCTTATGTGTAGTTTTAGAGTTTTTTTAACTAGATAAGAGTATAAAATCTAATAAAAAACTTTTGAATAGAAATATCAAAAACATTTTCTTTTTCTAAATAATACAGTACTAATCTAAAACGAATTTAATGGAATTTCTCATTCACAATTTGATACTCAAATAGCTTCTTTAAAAAAAGGTTTAAGTCATCGATAGCCACTTAAAGTTGTCCGCAAATTTCACTTAGACACCTCTTCTTAGGCTTGTTCCAATTGAACACTTAGACAACAAAACTTTTTACCTATTAAACCCTTTTTGCTGACATGGCAAAGCGTTTGTAGTACACACAAAGAAAGAAGCGTGAAAACATAACTTTTCAGTTAAAAAAAAGATTTTATATCTTCTTCTTCTTTGAGAAAGCTCATCACCATTTTTCCATGGCAAGCTGCAACCATCACCGCTCATAATTCTGCAACCATCACCACTCATAATTCTTTCTCCTTCTTTTTCGATTTTCAGTCATTCTCTTTCTCCAATACACCAGCTTATTAAATCGGTGCTATCATCCACAAGTCTACCATTGTCAAACAACCTTAGCCTTTCAAACAACCAACTACACATTCAAATTTGCCACCGTAAGTTTTTCAGCCGTAAAAAATGTTATCTCTGCTGCCATCAAAAGTATCTAACCTTGTTCATCTATTTTGTCAAATTAAACCCAAACATAAATTAAATAAAAATCTTAAAACAAAAGAAAAACAAAAAAAGGAAGAAGATGAAACAGAGATTCCTTTCCTTTGAAATGGGATGTTAAGCAAATTTCATTAAATAAAGATTGAAAAAAATTAAAATAACAAGCAATTAGTGATCAATCATCTTTTTACTTTACTTAAGTGTTCATTATTTCCGGCAAATTCCATTTTTTCGGGCAAGAATAATATGAATTTGAAATTATTCTTTGAAATTGTTAATTTATTTAAATTTTAAAGAACTGACAACACAAGAAGAAAAAAGAACATCAATAAATCTAAATGAAGTTTGAGGATAAGAGTAAGATTCAAAAATGGTAGTCTATGGTGTATTTGGGGAAGGTTATGGAGAAAGAGGAGAAGGGTAATGATGATTTTCTTTTTCTTTTATTTCTAAAAAAATATATAATTTTTCCTTATTATTTTTTTAGTTATTCTAGGTCCAATACCACGTGTTTTCTTTTAATTAGTTACTATGCCACATCACCAGCAAGTGTGTAACACACACTCTCTTATTTCAGCTGATTGTCTATAAAGTGTTTGATAGGTAAATTTTTTTATTAGTACGGGGGTTCAATTGGAACAAGCCTAAGAACAGATGTTTAAGTGAAATTTGCGGACAACTTTAAGTGGCTATCGATGACTTAAGCCTTAAAAAAATGATTAAACATAGTAATTTATCAACAAATATTTTTTATCCATTCAAACACAAGTAAAATGAATTTAATGGAATTTCTCTTTCACAATTTGATACCCAAATACTTCTTTAAAAAAATGATTAAACATAGTAATTTATCATCAAATATATCTTATTTCATTCAAACACAAGTAATTAAGAATTTTTTAAAACTATCTCCAAGTCTAATAACTATTTTTTTTGTAATAACTATGAACATTATCTTTAATAACAAATGATAATTACAGCTTTAACCACCTAACAATTACAACGCAAAGCACCTTGTTTGCCTATTTCTCACAACTAGTTAGCACCTAAAGTTTGAATAAAACTCTTGTATTTATATAGTTTTTTTTATTCCTGAAAATCTGCCTATCATGTGTATGAATTTTTGTTTGATCTGTGTTATTACTTGTGCTTTTTAGACATTTTACTCTGTATATTTTTCAGTTCCCTGCTCTCCAAATGTGATATATCATAGCGCGCATAGAGCAGCAAGTATTTATTTTTTTGTTTTACTCCAATGCTTCTTGTTGATTTTCAGTAGTACCTAATTAATTTAAGTTGCTTGTATTTATATGTGAATCCTCGATTGTTTTTTTTTTACTTTTTGCAATTATACACACCAACTAATAAATAGATTGTTGACTTAATCCATGTGTGAAAACACTATTCATTTTCCACCTTGATGTGCATCTTCATTAACCTTTTGTTAGAAATGAATTTGTCCAATGTAGCTAACCACAATATAAACTTGATTCTTGGTTGTGCTATACTATTTTATATTATTATTATCTTTTGTTTTATACTATTTCATATTAGTGTAGCAGATTTCAAAGGTTTTGTGGCTCAATGACGCTAATGTAACTTGTGGTGATACTTTATCTTCCTTCAATGTTAGGTTATATCTATCTTGGGTATATCAATGCTTCATTTCATTCTTCAAGTTATTTAATTTCCTCCGAGATCAATTATTGTTTGAAGGGGCAATATTATCATCTGATTTCATATAAACGATATTTATCCGCAAAGATTCTCAATGCTTAATTAATTGTCATAATAGATTTCGCGTTGAAGCAACATTCAAGCCATGACAAACATTAATGTTGAGCACCACGTACATTTTAGGCGTCCAAACCTTCTCCCAAGCAAACAAGGCATCATTGCTATTGTCTCATAAGTAGTTCTTCCAAATTTTGTTTACCTCTTAAACGACATTTTGGGGTTGTACAGAGACAAATTCTCCAAAGCTATGTAATGGAAATAGGAGTGATGATATCACTTGCAATCTTCATGTGTATGATAACTTCTTCGAATAAGTGGCATTTATTTGGTGGGTTATTTTGGCAATCAATTGATGGCATTCTATCTTCGACCACTTTTGGGAGAACAAAGGTAATTCATATATCTGAAAAATGAGCCAAGTGTAAAGTCAATTCTACCGAATATTTCTTCTTTAGTCTCCTCAATTATCTTTACTATAAAAATGTTGGACTTCTTTATAGTCCCTCTTAGTCGATGATTTGCTTCAAACATTTTATCAGTGATTTAATTTTCTTTTTAGAAAATTCCATAAGATTATCAGCAAATATAAGCTATGTCAACTTGACTTGCTTACGGACATGAAATGGAACTTAAAAGCCTAATGACGACCTTACATTTTCATAAAGTCTAATAGCTACTTCATAAAACCTACTTTTAAGTCTTGTGTGATATGTTCTTATCACAAATAGATAGTGAATGTGCAACTTTCATTTCATATATACCACTCTAATACAATACATATTATTATTGTCAATCTCTTAAATATTCCGGAGAGTTAAAAATGAGCGTAAATATAAGAATTTCTGAATAGGGTCACCATTCAAATTGTTATTAAATTCGTGAACAGACCAGAGATAACCTGACAAATTAAAACATCCTAATATCCAAGATAATAAAGCAAAAGAAATTTTCAAAAGTAACGAACAAAATGAGAACAACCTAATTTTTTCTTAATTATTTGATACTTGAAAATGCATTATATGAATCATCTGTTCATATCTATCACATAAGTTATGTCAGCTAAACTTACCCCCAAATATTATATTATAGTTTTACTCAATCTATATAATAATTGTTGACATCCTTTGAATGGAATAACGTCGCAGTGACTCAATTAAAAAAAAAATTGGTTAATTAAATTTTTAAAACGGGTAAAGGGGTTTAAAAGTGGTAAAAGGGGGTTAAACGGAAAAGGGAGTCGCCACCTAATTTTTAGGAAAACTAGGAAACCGATTAACTAATTAACTTAAAAGAGAGTCTACGAAACCAATTTGATTCTAGGTAAGGGGTTCAAGTTATTCCGAAGGGAAGGGGTTAGGCACCCTTCGAAATCCACAACTGTGGTTCCCGACTGAGTTCATTTTTTTCAAATTGAGGAGATAACAATAATATACAAGTAATATAAATATGCAATAAACAATAATAATAAAATAAACAACAACATGAGAAACGGCCTAAGGTTTGCCTAGTATCGATATATACAAAATAATGAATTGTAAAATATAATTCGAACTCCTTTCGAATAACTTCAATGAAACAAGTCTTGGGTACCTGTAAACACACTTAGTAAAAGTGTTAGTAATAAATAAATAAATATGAATTAATCAAATGATAACTTAATAATAAAAATCCGTCTTATGAACATGGAAGGCCTTGGAAATCGACGGTAATTTCTTCATCGGCCCTTTTAACAATTTAACAAACAAGTTATATGAACTTAAACTAAAAATTTCCGTCTTTTAATATTGGGGAGGCCTCCAAAACCGACGGAGAGTTTTTTCATTGGCCATTTAACAAATATATTTAATATAACCTGAACATCAACAAAACATAACAAACTTATCCCAAGAAAATATGGAAAACAACAATCAAACTAAAACAACATAATTAGAAATGGAAATAACAATAACGTAATATATAAAAATTAAAAATAACATTAAAATAGAATAATAACAAAACCCTGAACAGTTAAGATAGCAAATAGTTGACTAACAATTTTAAAATAATAATAATAATAAATAAATAAACATCAAACCGTAAAATAATGCTAATATTAAAACTACAATAAACACAAATATTAATTGACTTTTAGAACTACATTAAAACTAAAAAACAAAACAAGCTACATATAATAAACAGAAAACATAAAAGAGCTGGGAATTAAATAAAACAAGGCTAAGAAAAAATTTTACCAAGAACTACGAGTTTGAAGGAGACGACTCCACCTCCTCAACTCGAAAAACCACAAAAAACACTTTAAAATTTTGAACTGTGGAACCAAGAATTCTCAAAATTTTATGGGTACTTTTTGGTCTTCCCCTCCAAAATCCCCCTCTAAAAATAGTGAATGAAGTGGGTTTATATAGAAACCCAAAAATCCTCAAAAAGGATGAAATACCGATGTGGGACTGTTGCAAAATTGAAAATTGTTTGAGAAACGATGTGGGAAAGGCAGGTTTTTTTTTTGACTCAAAATGTATTAATTTTAAAATCATCGGACCAAAATTTAGTGTCAACAATAATCATCTAAATTAATTTAATTATACTAAATTAAAAATAAATAAGGTAATCACAATATATGAAATCACCGAGATTTGCTTGTCCTTTTAATGTTCAAAAATATTTATATGAAAAATTTAAGAAAGTTATGTTATAAAATCAAAATCAATGATCTCAAAAAGATTAAAATTAAAATAAAATTTTTGTTTGCTTCCGTCTTGCGAGCAGGGGCATATATGTAAATGTATAGAATCTTCTTGATGAAACTTCCATCCTAAGCTAAGCCCTATATAAGACGGAGAGAGCCGATCCAAATGCGCAGAGCTTTCTTGTTTGGTAAGCTAATTTTTGCGAAGCCCATAGAGAAAAAGAACAACTCAGAGAAATGGCAGAGGAGGGACAAGTCTTTGGCGTCCACACCGTTGATGAATGGAACCAGCATCTCCAAAAGGGAATTGATAACAAAAAACTGGTAACACTTGTCTTTTCTCTTTTTGTTGTTTTCTTTTCTTGTATGATATCAATATGGAGTATTAATTTCTTCGTTCATCGTTGAGTTTCTTGCTTTATGTTATGACGGATCGAATCTTGATTTGGCGTGGGTTTGCCTAGATCGGGAATTGGAAACTGTTAAAAAGAAAATTGGGCTCTATGTTTTATATGATCATATAAACCGGTTGCACATCGTTCTGTTTCGTTTTGAATTTAGCAAAATCATATGTTTTTTTATACACATTTTAGTTTCTTGTTGATCTCCATTATGAATTGAGGATTAAAATCTTGACACCGTTTCCCAATTTATTTATTTTCTCTACAATGTAGACAATACTCCATCAATGCACCCACAATAAAAGATTTTTATTGTTTAGGCTCATCCGTGTTCACATCGATGAGAACATAACATATGTTTATTTCGAAAAAAGAGATTTTACCAATGACTTACTTCTATCAGTGATCTTGATGTTCTTAACTCTTGTTCAGTACTTGTATATGATTATCGTTTGGGGGATTGATTTAGGCATGGATTGATTGATCGTGTCTAGTTTTGTGCTAGTAATACTACCCCTCATCGAATTTTTTTTAATCATATTTACTAATGTTGCAGTTAGTTGTGGACTTTACTGCTTCCTGGTGTGGTCCCTGCAAGTTCATTGCTCCATTCCTTGCAGAGTTGGCCAAGAAGATACCCACTGTTACCTTCCTGAAGGTGGATGTGGATGAATTGAAGGTAAAATTATTGAGCAAACATTTAATACGTTTGGTGGCATATAACTAAGACTCTATTAATGTTTACCTAACAATATGATCCAACATATAAGGAAGTAAATTTCCTAGTACGAATGATCCTGATGATGTCTTATTTACTCATGGCAGTCGGTAGCTACTGATTGGGCCGTGGAGGCGATGCCAACCTTCATGTTCATCAAGGAGGGGAAGATCGTTGATAAGGTGGTAGGAGCCAAAAAAGATGAGCTGCAGCAGACCATTGCCAAGCACATCAGTAGTACCTCATCAGCCTAATTAATTAGTTTTACTCCATATTATCTTTATATGAGCAAGAAGTAGTTTAATTTCTGTTGGATATTGCCAGTTCTTCAAATATTATTCTGCAGTTTGAACTATTCCGTATCTAATCAAAAAAGGGATTTCTTGCGTTGAATGATAAACGTGGTCCTTAATTATTTCAATGGGTGTTGTTCCATTTGAATTATTTATGTTGTCCGTGTTACAATATCCAAGTGTGCTGTTGGTGAACCACTTGCCTCGACTGACACAAGTGTAACCTAATAAGTCGACTTCAGTCTTCAAAATAACACATTTGAATATATCCTGGGGAGTTCTACTATGAAAAAAGACATCAACTAGCATAGAAGATTGATGGGTAATGAAAACCAAAATTTGAACTGCAAACTTCCGTTCAGTTTGTTGTAAGAAGAGTTGAATAATCCAAGCACAGGGTGAAGACATGAGCAATCGGACCATAAAAAATGGATGCAGGGTGTGAACTCAAAACGGAACAATGGTACCTTATAAGAGAATGCTTTGGTGAGTGTCATGAGTCCCGTCCCATGTACTTCTGTTTAGGCTTAATTAACATGCTCATATATGGCGCTAGGTTACATGAAAATGAAAGACAACAACATGGATGCAAATTACACTTTCCCATTGAATTCTTTCTGCCAACAGCACATCACAGACGACTATAAAGGATCATGTTAGGATCCGTTCCTAACATGAACCTAAGGGGTTTGGTTTTCCCAGGAAGACAAGCTATCACACTGACTAAACAGTACATAAATGACCTTATCCGGTCCATATTTCCAATTTAAAAGCAGAAAGGGACCAGACTCTAAGATGGGAGTTGCATTTTGGAACTCCCAACAATCTACAAACTCGTGTATAAATATGCTATCTTCACAGAGTCCCCTTTGGCACCCCAAAATTAAGAGTACTACCTAATGAACGTGTATCAGGAGTTTTCCTTGACAACATTCACCAACCAAACTACTACCTCCTATTTCCTTTGCTTCACAGTTTATTCTTACCTCACTAGCCTTTTCCTCATGGGTGTACACTAAGTTACGCAACATTTGAACAACTTTTCTTTTTTTTTACTGTTCAATTCTGAGTAGGTGTACAATGTGCTTCTACAGACAACCGCTTCAGTACGTTGGGGCAGGGATCTTCTCCAAAGTTGCTATTTGATATTGTCACAGCACATGTTTGGCGTCCTAGACATTTCTGGCAAAGTTACAAGAACAAAATGTGAGTCAAATGAAATTAGGCTGCCTAGTAGTGGTTGAACTAAAGTAAACAATTTATTCTTGTCACTTCAACACTGTAAGCAAAACAGGAGGGTACCTTTTCTACAACGGCGTGTGAGTCAGGAGCATGGCAAGTTCCTTGCTTGAAGCTCCCACAGGTTCCGAGAGGAGTTCCGAAGCTTGCAAATTTAATGGAGGAAATAGATTGACCAGGAGCACAGTGAATGCGAACTTTGGGTAGGTGAAACTCTTCGGTTTTGCCGTAGTTCTCAATTTGCCAGTTCTTAATGTTTGGATGATATTCAGCTACATTCGAACATACGTTAGTGACTGATCTCTTCACGAGAGAAATTCTTGTGGGATCTCCGCCAAGTTCTTCAAAAAGCACCAATAGATTTTGAGTGGGTTTTAACCAAGACCGAGGAACATGGTACCTGAAAAAATAAAATCTTCAAGTTACCAGTACAAGGACCTCCAGTTTCCAGTTATTTATGGTGTTCTGTGAAATTGTCAGGAAGCAGTGTATAGCTGGGAAGAAGTGGCTTACCATTTTTGAGTTGGTTCCCCACATCCCAGTTGACATTTTGGAGGCCGAAAAACTCCAGAATATTGGCACCCATTGCAATCTCCAGTAGCATATGCAGTCCAATATCTACCAATACTCTGGCCATTAATCCATACTTGACCTTTACCCATACTGCTCATGTCCAAAGCCAATGGCTCATCTCCTTCGGGCGTATTGAAGTAAGCCTGCAATATGATGAGTTGTAAGACATGACTACCATCACTTGCATCTTTGGAAACTAACTCCTAATTTCATACCTTATGCCATGTTAAGGGTTGTTGTTTCTGTGCAATTAATGAACCTTGCATCCAGTCAACAGCAGAAATACCATTTGTCGAAACAAGATTCATGGCCTCCCCTTTAAGCCCAACCTGTTAGTAAGTCCATATCAGTATAAAAGGTTGCAGTTGAAGTAATTGATGATTGATTGAACAATAGTGCTATAAGTTAGCACACCTGATATGTCCACTTTGCCCAGGACAAGTCCCATTTTCCCTGGTCAAGTCCTTGAATTGCAACAGGACCTAGTACGCCAGTGCTCCATGTTTCAAAATGTCCACCAATGTTCTTCAGAAAACAAAAAGAAATATTAAGAATCAAGAGTACATTAAAAAAAAATGTATAAATGATCTCACGACAGTAAATAGGCTACAAAGTGTGGCTTCAACATATCAGTGATCATGATGATAATAGCTAGTTGCACTGATGAACTGGTTTCCTATCCCTTCTTTTCTGATAGACTTTTTCCTATCCCTTTACTGCTGGGAAAGGAGAATTTACATTACCTTCCTCTCACACGGGTATATAGTAATCAAAGAATGCACAATGGCCTTCTTACACTGCAAGGTAAGCAACGTGAGGCTGTATTTTCTTGTGCGCTTAAGTTTCATGCTTTTGCCAATCCCAGCGGAAATAAGGAAAAACGTTGTCTACAAATTATCATTAACTCTGCCAAAAGTAGCCATTAACCCATGCTCAATAGTTTTAAGCTATGCAACATTTTAACCCCTCATAATTATTTCTTTTCTTCACTTGCTGGTACCAGCATTTTGTTTTTTGCACTAGCATAGTAATCAGTGATACTGCAGCTGATTAATGATTCTGATATATGTTAGTGATGCTCAACACTTATTGTTGACTTTATTTGAAGCTATTAAACCGTAGAAACTCATTTTATTTTCTTCATGAGTTACTCAAACTTGAATTGACCTCAGGTATGCATGCTATTTGGAAGACCGAAGGTGAGGATTTAACTAACCGGCAGTCCGACAGCCACGCTAAGCAGTGCAATTCTGTTTGAGCCAGCACGAAGATTGACTTTTCCTTTAAATACAAATCTCCTATTCTTCCTTCTCCCAAATGCAGAACCTTTAACATGTGTAGGAGCATTCATTGAAATTAGCAAGTTTAAGCATAATCATAGATAACTTTTGATGAAGTAACATTGACTGCATTACCTGAGAGCTGACCATTAATAAACACATGCATAGCATGGCCTGTTGTCTCAACTATAAGAGTAGGGAGCTCTCCACCATGCAAGAAGGACTCAGTTGAACCAATATCAACACTGTAACAGAGGAAAACATCATACATGTCACATAAAGCTAAAATTTCAGCTTTCAGGTCACAAGTGTTCAAAGAAGTAGGAGAGGTCCCAAGGATGAGTAATATGAGAACCCAAAGTGTCAATTCATCTAGAAATGCTCCTCGAGCGAGTGGAACATTTACTTAATTTCCTAGAAGATCAAAACACATTATTTTCTGTAACGGAGGTACTTCAAGACATCCACCCTCCATCCGTAACCCCCTTCCCATTCTCCCCTTCTCTTCAGACACGTCGTGCAGTAAAAAGAGATGAGCAATAACATTTGCACTGGCAGACAATCCAATTCCACATGAGAAGCAAATCGAGGAAACAGGTTTAATGGTCAGATACAAAACCAAACTCACCTGGTTATGTACCACAAATAATCACTTGTATCTCTGGTTACATTTATTTGCTCCAAGAGACCAAAAGACCTAATTGATGAGCTGTCATCTAATGCAGATATATCTTCACTGTAAGTCTCCCAAGATAGCATCTCTGAGTTAGTCGGTAGCATTTCCATCTTTGATGTTTGAACTCCAACCTACATATGGAACTTAAAAGCTGTTAAATCCTTGCTTTCAGAGTTGTCAGCGAGTAGCATAAATGAACTATATCTTTCGGAGGATGCTAAAGCAGCTCATGAGTACTATTGAATGTACAGAAGTTCCCTCACGGGTGTATTACGTACTTTGGCCGTGTTGAAGACTACATTTCTGCAATCAGGAAGGATGCTAATGGACCAAGGAGGCAAATTATAGTGCATGTTATTGAACATTACTCTAGCAGCAGATTTCCAGTCATTGTTTGACAAGAAAGCTGCACAACCCCCTGTCTCTGAAGAGTACACATATGCCTACAGCAACAGAGAATATTCAATGAGAGACAAATTACAATGAACCATAGTGACAAGATTACAGATGTTTATGTAGAATTATATACTTGCTGAAGGTTTCCCAATGATGTGATTGCTGGATCTGCAGAAACTATGGATTTCTCACACATCTTGACAGCTCTATGAAGCTCCTTGAGATGACCATATTTTGGCTGTCTGATCAAACCTGTTGAATGGAAGGGAGTTTAAAGGACTTCTCTCTTATAGTTAAGCGGAATTGAATAATGACATAGGCAAATTTTTATGCTACAAAGCTTTTAAAGCGTACACAAATTAGAGAAGATTATCCTTATAGAACAAATATCAGTGAAGGAAACATGGTCTCACTGAAACAATCCACAATTTCAAAGACCATAACAACTCCTTAAATAATACTCAAGGCATGTGAGTTTAAATCTACAAGAGAAGAGAAGTAAAGAGGAAACAACAGCTCTACACTCACCATACTCATCAATTGGAGCATCATAGTCATAGCTAGTAGTGATGAATGGCCCACCCGCAGTGCGTCCAAAGTTCGTGCCCCCATGGTACTGTTAGGCAAAGAGAGGAAATGTTGTTACTATATGGGACTTCAAGCATGCTTTCGATTTATAAAGAAGTACTATGACTTCTCCACATCAGGCATTCGCCGAAGTAGTGAAATGGAACTAACCATGTAATAGTTAACAAAAGATCCTCCTCTTTGTATAAATTGGGCAACAGCAAATGCCAAATCCTGAACTGGCCTCTGATGAAGGGGACCGCCAAATTCCGAGAACCTTAAATTTATTGAGAAAACAAGTCAAAAATGACCCCTCTTCAAATATAATCAAAAGTTTAAAGGAAGAGACAAGATTTACCATCCACTCCAAGCTTCAGTCCAAATTGCAGGTTTGTATGGTTTGTTTGGGAAGAAATTATCACAGTAGAAACCATTGCATGTGTTGATCTGTTATCAGCAATAAGAAAAAGTTGTTTAAGAAGTTGTAGAATTAATTTAAGAGCTGTGAGAGCTAATCAGTTGCAAAATTTTTGGATTTTTATTAGAAACTGAAGCGAAATTGGAGAGGATCGATAGGAGCATAACTGTTTGGCTCATTATAGGAGGAGGTTAACTAATATGCACTTAAGTGTAAAATTAGGTCATTTAAAAGCTAGTTACAGGTAACTTTTATAGCAAGATTGACAGGTGTATGTAAGTTAAACTAAACTATAACATGCTACAAAACAAAGCCAAATGGAGTATGGGAAGCTCTAACAACTATGTTTGCTTACCACAGGATCTGGTGCATCTTCTTCCTTGCACATCACCCATGGGACGCCTGTGTCTAATCCAACTGCCATATTTGCAGCCCATGTTGAATACTGATGTCCCGGTGCTCCAAGTACCTTGGCTTGAGGCCCATACTCATTCTCAATCTGCAGTAGCAGATCAGGTTACATGAGAATTGAACTAGTTTTAGTGGAATTTGGCTTCAGCAAACACAAGAATTGTAGAGTATAATGAACTAATTGGGATAAAAAATCCTGAAAGATAAACAACCTGTGAGAGTATGATTGGACCACCCTGAGACTCGAAAAGATTATGACTCTTCATCAAGTTAACAATTTTCTCAGCATACCCTTTCATTGCATTCTGTCAATCCATAAAACAATTAAATTTCATTAACTATCCACCATTTAAAATGATAATCTTCTAATGGTGAATTTCTTTTTTTTCAATTATTTTCAGGAGAAGGCTGAGACCTTGAAAGGTTCATTATCAGCTCTGAAGCTAATGCCAGGTACATACTTCAGCCATACTGGAAACCCTCTGTGGAATTAACAGTAAAAATTAGTACCTCTTGGTATGGACATGTTTTTATAGATCTAGTGAAGAGATAAAAAAAAAAGAAATGTACCCGAAATTCCACTCTGCACAAACGTAAGGGCCAATTCGAAGATGAGCATACAGCCCTGCTCTCTGAATCGTTTTTACAAACCTCACCAGGTCATATCTTCCTTCAAAATTGTACTGAAAACACCCAAAAGAAAAAAAGATTTAATCTTTGAGCACAAAACATGAATGAAAACAAGCTAATTGAACAGAAATAAGAATGAAATGAACTACATTGCCAGGAGAAGGCTCATGAACATTCCAAAAGACATAGGTCTCAACCACATCCAAACCCCCTTCTTTTGCCTTGTTTATCAGATCTTCCCACATCTGCAAAACCACATTTTAAAGCTCACTTCATAAACACTTTCACAGTAAAAAGAAAAAAGAGAGCATAAATGGGCAAGAATTGAAGTACCTCAGGGGTACTTCTAGGGTAATGTATAGAACCAGAGAAAAGTAATCTTCTTTGCCCATTAATCACAATAGCTTTCCTATCATATGTAACATCACAGTGAACCAACCCAGAGCTAATAAACAATACTATACACCATAGCAGAACCCACTTCTGAAGTGAGTTAACCTCCATGATTCCACCTCCCTTTTTTGCTTTTTTTTTTTTAATCTTACAAACACATCCAAGAACACAACTTTCCTTTCTGGATGGAGGGAAATTTGAAGCAAGATCAAGAATCTTGGAACAAAAAGCTAAAAAAAAAGGTGAAAATTTATGGAGGGTAGGCTTAATTGCAATGTGGGTGCACAGCAAGTCAGTCCACTTTTGCTTTGAAGAGCAACCACAGTGCTTGTGTCCAAGTAATTGCCTCTTCCTCCACCTCAAAACTATAATGTGCAAGTCTTGGAAGTGATGGAAATACAAGTTTATATAGAGAGAGACAGTTGTAATGTACAGCTTTAATTTCACTATTGCCAAGAAAAATAAAAAAGGGAGAGAGAGAAAGTCATCAGTGCGTGACTCTGAGCTCAACACTCAAAAAGAAATTACTAAAATAATTTAATTAGTTATTTCTTTCGTTTTAATTTATTTATCTAATTATAATAATACGATACATTTAATTTCGTGATTTTAAATACGAAGAGAACATTCATTCAGTATTACTTAATTAAAGCACATGGAGTAGTAAAAGAAGCTGACAAACAGAAAAAAGGAAACAAGAATATCATGTGTAAATCTAAGAAGCTTTTCCCACTGCTCTCTTTCTTTTTTTTTTTTTTCATTTTTAATTAGTTGAAAATTGAAAATAAAGTGAAGGTTTTAAAATGGAGGGAGAGAGTGATTTTGGCGCATTAATGAAATTTGTGCAGGTTTAGCGGGGTCATTAATTAATTAGTGGGAAACATATGGCTAGATTTTATTTTCATAATCTTTGTTAAAAATATTTTGTTAATAAGGAAAGAGTTGTATTTTACTTATTTGTTACAGTATCAATTTTATTTTTATTTTTGACCTGTTTTCCTAGCTGTCACTGCTGATGGTCAAAATTGTACACCTGGATTTATAGATTTTAGATCCACCGAGCTGACACACGAATGTATATTTTCGGGTCTCATTTAATTGTGATTAATTAACAATTAATTAAAAGTGAAATCTTTGATTCTTAATCTGATCTAACGAGAATATTTTAAATGATTTGAAAATTTTTAACTTCTGAACAAGTCTCGTGAAAGTATCTATCGGTTCCATTTTATTTTTTCTCGTCAAACTAATTAATTTAGAAATTTCCTCTTTTATCTTCAATAAAATTTTATATACTTTTTTAAAATACACCAGCAAGGTATATAACGTAATCTTAAAATTCAATAACAACAAAGATTTAAATAGAGGTATACTGTCATTTTTGTTAAAAAATTACAATACAAACATCGAGTTAGAAAATAAAAAATAAAACACTCAAAATTTTATAGTTAATAAATAATGTTATGTGTGTAACACTCGTTGTGATTCACCAGAAACAAAAAGCACATAAAATGTGAAAAAGAAAACGACAAATATTATATAGAGTTAAATAAATGTGAAAGCTTTCGTATAGTGTGTATACGTAGCATCCATTATTATACAGAAATTGGTCATTGAGTTATAAAGAGCTCAGCTCACCGACAGAACAATTAGCAATAGTACATAAAATACAATAATTTGATTTGTGTCAAACAAAGAAGATGGTCAAGTGTCCAATCTTAAGATATTTAGACATCATGAATTAATGTCACTTTCCCAACTGATCATTCAATTCACATGATTCCAATTTATATTGGAGTTACTAGCTTAGCTAGTTGTTTGGTAAATTGACCAATTTACTTTTAAAAAAATTATTAATTATACATAATATACTACTCCCTTGGTGCCTTTTGATATGTTGTTTATTGTTTGGTCACATCCACTAAGAAATTCATTTGATTATACCAATGGTACACTTTTAACTTAGATAACTCTTTGAATGCTTCCATATGATTTACTAAAATAATAATAATATGATTGAAAGTGGCAAATTAATAACAAATATCGGAGGAACTGCATCTCTCTAATCACTTATTAATGTTAATTGGGTGAAATGTCACTCTCTCCATTCATTTTACTTAATTATTTATTATTTAAATATAAGAGTATATCTATTACAACTTAAAAATTAACGGAGGAAGTACATAATAGTACTTCAATTTTTCAAAGCATAATTTATAATAATAAAGATCAACAGGATGTTTATGTGTTAAACTATCTATTTTTAATAAAAGGAATCGCCAAACAATGTCTTTTATAAAAAATATCAAGTCAACCTGAATCAAATAAAATAAATTTAAAAAAGTAACGAACTAGAGATAAATAGTAGTTATTCAGCAACATATGTTATGTTCTGATAATTTATTTATCTATTGAGTGAATAATAAATGAAGCAAATTCCTATAAGAGAGGAAGTAGTAGAAGTCGTTCACAAAAATGTTTAGGCCGAATTGTGACACACCACAACTATAGTCTATGTATAATAATCCATATTGAAGCAAACTAGTACGTGTGTTTACATTACATCCAAAAATAAATTGGTCAGTCATTTTCATTAACTCAATAACTAGTCTTCTTTTTTTTTACTTGACAATAATTCACAGCAATTGCAGCTAGGCCACTATATATATTTTAATTTCATGAATGTCGTTTTTGATATATCGATGCACCATATTGTCAGTGTCTCCCAAAATTATGTCATTTTCTAGTTCCATGGCGTTTGCCCACAACCCCCACCTAAGTTTACATGTACTTATTTCTTACTAATTGAGTATCAAACTTGCCCAATATTTTTGGTTTAAACTCTATAACACATGTCAAGAATCAACAAGAAAATGCTAATTCTTAATATAAAATGGTGGGAGCAAGTAGTTGGAAATTGAAAAGCTACTCCACTAATTAAACTTTCTTTATGTTTCTGTTCCTTTAAAAAAAATAAATTGTTTGTCTATACTTTATTGTTTCAATTTGTTTGGTTTATTTTTTTAGTTCATTTCTAAGAAATGATACTTCTCTTTTCTTTTTTTATAAACTTTTAAAATTTTAACTTTCTACTTATCACATTTAAGACGATATTTTAATACATTTAACATATTTTTTAATTTTATATCACAAAATTTAAAAGAGTTTAGTTTATTTCCATTTGTAACAGGAGAGTAAAATAGAGAGGGGTCCCCCACAAGGGGAGAACTAAGGTAATTTGTGTGAGTCAGAAAGTAATAGTAATACTATATATATGTGGTTCTACTTCAATATTCTATTTGAAAATTGCAGTATATATCATAATGGAGCAAAATTGTATGTATAATATACTGAAACTTTTACATGAGAATGAATATAAATATATATAATTCTCCATTACCCGAAACATAGCATGAAAATTGGCAATTATTTCATGCTACAATATAATGCTTTTCCTATCATAAATGTTAGTTGTGAAAACATTATTAAATACAATATTAAAATGAGCAATAAGAGTAGCTTTTTTTGCAATAAGGTAAGTATCCCCAATTATCAGATTCTGGCCTAACATATCACTTCACGTTATTTGAGTTCAACAAAACAAACAAATAAATAGTCAAAGTTTATGGGTTCAATTACACAATGGTTCTTTTTTCTTCGTATGCCAAGGTATGTCAAAGTTACCAACAAATGAGTACTTGGGTTGAATTTGGATGATTTACATTTTACGATAGCCTAGGTCAATAAATAGATCTCACATTTAGACATTTAATGTAAGTTAAAAATTTAAATTGAAATAGGTTATATTGTTAAAAATGACAAAAGTCTTACATTTTGAGGTAAATGAGATGAGTGGACACCATATAAAGTCTGTGTAATCCTCTTTCCTTTGAGTTAACTTGTGGAGTGCGAGTTAAGCCTGAGATTTATTTTCACAATCACCAACTAGTTGACATTAAAATTTTAGTTGTAAAACAGATCATATATTGTTAGGAGCTCTATTTTAATCTATTTAACGTTATAGTATTCGAAAATTCATGAAATTATTAAGTATTTGAATATGGAAGCGAGACTAATTAAGCAACCTTACAAGTTGATGTTTTCCTTCATTGTCAATATAACCTTAAACTTAGTTGTAAAACAGATCAGATGTTGTTAGGAGTTCCATTTAAATAGCAATAGAAAATATTAACAACGTCCAATATTAGAACTCATACAATCAATAAATATTGAAGCAAGCTTAATTAAGTAACGTTGCAAGTTAAAGTTTTTTTCTTTATTGTCAAGTTAACCTCAAACATGTCCTTAATTACGAAACTTTAAGTATGGTCAATCTCAAAAGAGAAGTAAGATTAGAGTGAAGTTACAATTTATTAGTTGTTACACGAAATCTATACATGACTTCTAATTGTTTCAGACAAAAAAGGGCATTTTTAAATCTGTTCTTTGGTCAAAAGAAGCAAAGACAAATTGAATTGATTATTCTTTTCCTTTTTGTTTAATTACTAATTGTTTGGTTTAGAGCCCAAATTGTAAATTAAATTAGTAATAAACATTGGATCCTTATAAGTGGTTGCTGCAGTCTTTTGGGAGTCAAAATAATAGGAGTCGTAAGCCTTTTTGTTGCTTTTGTTAACTTTTCCATTACGCTTTTTAAGCTTTCGACGGCGTGATGAACGGGCAGATTGCAGATTCTGTCTCGCTAATGCTTCTTTGCTTAACACTAAACATGTTAATTAATTAAACATTAAACTAGTTTAATTAGTAGTCCACTAGTTGCTAAAAGCTCATTTTTTAGGTATTCTTATAGAGTTCCTTCACATTTTATCTTAAGTTGGTACAAAAAAATTCAATAATTTGATAGTTATAAAGGAAGTAAAGAAAGAATCTAATCCAGCATCAGTGAGGTGAATGTGGCTGAGCAAATGACACAGATATTCTCATGGGATTTACCTAATTATATCATGCTTTGTGGTTAGTCACTAGAGACCATTTCCTCAATTGGTTGAGATATTTAAATTTTACTATGGTTATATGGAAAAAAAATTGTAAGTCTGAGTGATCGATTTCATGTCATCATAATATTTTTCTTACTCAGGAAAGAAAGGTTGAGTTTGTAATGTATGATCAAAGAAAGATAGAGTTTACCGAGTCTGAAACACATTTAAATTTTGTATGAATTAAAATCAATGTTAGAGACTATCTGATTTGGAACAAATGTATTGTTTTTTCAATTTTTTCTTTACTGTAAGTGAATATAGAAGATCAATTTTTCCTTACCAAATAAATAAATTTAAGCAGTCATCTGAAATCTTGTTAGCGACCCAATAACAGTAAGTCATCAAAACATCATAAATTCCATAAAGCTCTGGCATGGCTAACGCTTGGGACCATCCAAAGGATCATAACTTAAGATTTAATTTGCACATGATCATACTCCTACTAATTAATTTCAGGTTTTGCAATAATAATAAAGAAATTAATACTATGTAAATAGGTCCTATGCTATGATAAAAGACTGTTCCCTACTTCAACAAAACACCAGGGTGAAAACAATAATTAAGTTAGTTGGGTCTGCTCATGAAAACTCTATTTTAAATTACACCTAAAAGAAAAAGAGATCATTCATCTTTTTTAAGTACTGATTGGTTCTCGATGACCATTTTTTCTGTATTAATAAATGAAGATACAATAATTAGAATAAATAAAAATTCAATATGTCCATTTCAATAAAAAAAAAAAAAGAGCAATTAAGCAATTAAGCGTGGACGAAAATGAATGGTTGGTCAGTCTTTGTCGAATTGTCAATTGAATGAATACTCATTGTGTTTCTTTTATTTTGTTTGAGGTTCTTTTTTTTGTGTGTTTCTTTTATTTTGTTTGAGGTTCTTTTTTTTTTTTCTGCGGTAGACAAATCTTCCTTTGTTGCATCATTGCAAATTAAAACCAAAATATATTCACTAGTTCGTGTTGGGTTTTATTTGCCCTAAATTTCTTACCATAAATAAGTTTTTTTTTTAGGAAAAAGTTTTGAATTGACTAATTTTTTTTTTGGTAGTAAAAGGTTTAGGACTCTATAAATAGAGGTATATTTCTTCTAACTTAATCAGCATTCACAATGTAGTCTTTAAGGGTCTTGAGAGTTTTGGTTAAGGGGAGAATTTATGGGTCACAAGTTTGATACATTATCACTTGTGTGAACCTCCCATGTATTCCGAGTGAATTGGTAGAGGTTGTTTCCCTCTGTATTTTGTACTCTCATATTTATAGTGAATTGCTCATCTCATTTGTGGATGTAGGTCGATTGACCGAATCACGTTAAATCTTTGTGTCTTTTGATATATTTCTAGTTGTCTTTCGAGGTTTATTTTGCTAGCTTCCGCATTTATACCTGCTTATTTTCGATCCTGACAGTTCGACACCATAAGTATTTTATATAAATCATATTATTTTATTAAAGTTTCAAATAAGTTTATGATACACAAGTTAAATCTATTATCATCCCGTCTCCTATATTAGAATTAGATAAGATTATGTATTTGTATAAAAATAATATATTTATAAATTATAATTATATAAAAGAACATTCCCATCATTTTGATGTTAAAGCTCTCGTCTATGAAAATTTAAAGCGTGATTGGTGATAAAAGTCTACAAGCCTAAAAAAAAAAAAAAGGCAAAAAGAAGTACGGTAGGTTTGTTGAGTGGGGCCCACTTATAAAAACAAGTGGCACGTGGCAGTCATGAATGGCGCCAATAATTATTAACGCCGTGACCCCTCCTTCACATTTAATTACCGCTACCCAACTTTTCTGTCTCAAAGAAAGCCTCCATTCTGTTAGCGTCGGTGAGCTGAAGAACCGTTAATTCTCACCCTTAATTGGTATGCATCTTCTTTTTTACTTCCGAGTAAGTATTGATTATAACACCACTTTTTACTCTCTTACAGAATCTTCTTTTTCCATTTTCTCATTTTCACTAGTTGAATTAGACCCCACACAAAAAATAGAAAAATTAAAATTTTGAACCGTGTAGAATAAATATATCATATATAAATTTAAAAATTACAAACACTCTCTATGAGAATATATATATATATATATATATATATATATATATATATCAAATTCTGAAATATATATATAACTCAATACACTATTTCATGAAATTCTAATATCTATAACAAAAAATTTAAATTTGGATAAAGTTTCACCATTCGTTTGGCCCAAAACTTCCTTTAAAATGTTTGACTATATCAAAAAATATGATTTATATTCACAAGTTCTAAAAATTATTGAAAGTATTCACAAATTTATTTTCATATTTTATAATGAATATGTTCGATTAAAAAATAACCTTATAATATAATTGCTAACAATCAACAATAAGAAAATAACAATATAGGCAAGACAATAAATTAATCGCATCATCAAACTTGTCACTGATTCAATTATAATTATAATTCATTAAACTCAGTTATTTTTTTCTTAATGTGATCACTCAAATTAGAACTCAATTTTTTCGAACGAGATAGTAATAAATATTAATTAGAATTAATAAATAAAGGATATTTTTTATAAAAGAAACTTAGGGTAATTTTTGAATTTTTAAAAATTCCCAAATATTAGAACTTGACCCAAATACTAGTTTGTTTCTAGTATTTTGGAACTTGAATTACTTGACAAATATATTTACAAAGTTATATGATCAAACACCACTTTTCAAGTTTTTTTTTAAATTCTTTCCAAGTATTATTGGGGCCAAATGGGTCCTTCAAAAAATATTTTTTAACGATAAAAAAAATCATTTTATATGTGAATTCTCTGTTAATTAAAACTTTGGTCGGACCACTCGTGGTTTTGAAAAAGAAATTAAAGGTAATCTTATCATCTTTGTGAAGGGCAACGTGGTTAATTTTGGTACCCTTTGACTTCTGTTCGGTTTGCTCTTTATTTTATTTAAATTATTAATGAGTGAAAGAAAAGGTAGTTGTACCTTTTTTTTATGCTTTCTAATTGCTACTTATTTTGATTTAATTAAAATACTATCTTATAATTATGATTAACGGATAACAAACATGCATAATTATTTACTTGAATTAGAGACGTGATTACTTCCTTTCGGTAGGACTAATAACATAATTTCCTTGTTCATTAATCATTATGTCTTTATTTAATCCACAAATTACATGTCTGAATTATTAGTTTTCGACCATGGTGCAAAGCGTTATTATGTTTTAACGGTAAAACAAGATATAGGAGGAGTTACTAATTGTGACATTTCAACGGTTATGTTTTAAACCTTTTGATCTTATTGATTATTTAACGGTTGATTAATAGTAGTAGGTTTTGACATCTTCAATGATTTATAATTCTTTAACTCATCATTGGTGTTATCCACCTCCCGCATTCATCGGTTAAACGTTGCTCAGATTTTTTATATTATTTTCTGGATCAAGAATACACTATGTATAAACTTTGACATAACAAGTGAATTAAGGGATTCTAGAATCTAGGATTTTACAGTTGATGATTTAACCTCATAATAACATGAGACAGTAGGATTTGGATTATTATGACTACTAATGTGTATTACTGTATAGTATAGGAATGATGTGTTCTTCCTAATTAATTACATACAAATTTGCCACTTAATTACATAAACATCACGAGATCATTGTAATTTTGATTTACTTAAATGTTTATGACATGCTTGATATGGACTTCTAATATGATCTATTCATTTTCTACTTTTAGTTGTTTTCATCGACCAAACTCATTGTTTGGTTATTATACTTTTTGAGTTTATTAAAAATAATCATTACTTAGTAAAACACCTACCTTTTTTTTTAATGATAAACTAATTGTCTTAGTCACTTATTTTGGCTAGTTTTAGACTTGATGATTTAAAACCATACGTAGATTTAGCATTGTTTGGTTACTACGCAAATACTAGGTAAATTAAACAAGTAATCAATATGCGTCAAATTGACTTTACAACGTTTGATGTTTTACTAATTAAGCGCAAATAAAGTAAAAAGTGTTTATAACCAACTTGATCCGTTTTTTGAACTTACCCAAACACCTTCATGATCACTTATTTTGATAATTACTTCTATTTATATCAGTGTTGCTTATGCAAACCACATCTATGTATATACCTGTTTGATAATCTACCTAATTGCACATTAGTGTATTACTATTTAAGAACCAAAGTTTATTGTTCTTTAACTGTTAAGTAACATAAACACATGCATGGAGCAAATTATGATTTTGACTCTTAAGTTATTAGGAATTGGAATAGAGTCGTTGAGTGGGTTCATTCAAATCTCATCTGATTAAAAAATTATATTATTTACGGTAAAGGGTCAAAAATATCTTTGAACTATCTGAAATAACTCAAATATACCCTTAAACTATATTTCGGTTCAAATATACCCTTCCAGTCAAACTATAGGGTCAAAAATACCCTTTTCATTAACAGATTTTGTTAAACGCCATGTGGATGCCACATAAGTCAATACGATTTCACTCATGCCACGTAGACTAATAAACTTACCCCTAATTTCCCCCAATTTTCTCCATTTCCCTTAAAATTTAGAAACAGTTTCACCTTCTCCATCATGTGGAAAAATATAACCACATCAAAAGCCTTTACATCTGTTATAATCAACAAGAATAAGCTTCAGTACACACTCATTATTTAGCACAATAACAAGACTGGCTGAAAAAGGTACACTTGCTAAAATGCAAAAATTTTCATTTTTGTTCTCATAGTTTTGATGTTGCTAGCTTTATTAAATCCAAAAGGATTCTTGGGTATGGAAGCCACAAATGCAACTCTCTGAATTCTCTTATATGGAGCAACCTATATAAACTAACGCGATAAATTTGACTATCATTACAGATATCAAAATTGATATCTTTTAGATGCCTCCCTATTACATCACACATACCAAACTACGGAAATGGAGAACTGAGAAAAAGGGGTAGTATGTTCTTCAGTAAAATCGTTTCTAAATTATAAGAAAAATGGAGAAAAATGAGGGGGAAAAGAGGGTTAGTTTATTAGGTTACGTGGCATGAGTGGAACCCTATTGGCTTATGTGGTAGTTGGCACGCCATGTGACATTCACATGAAATCCAAATGGAGTTTAACAGATTCTGTTAATGAAAAGGATACTTTTGACCCTATAGTTTGACAGGAAGGGTATATTTTAGCCGAAATATAGTTGAAGGATATATTGAACCCTTTTCTGTATTATTCATATATACTTAATACGTTAAATATTAAATTTCTTTATATTTTTATTTTTTCATATTGTAAAATTTTTAATGAAAATTTTAATTTGGTTGCCATTCATTAGGACTATGCACGCCTCCAAGTCCCCTACACAAGATTGTTCCTTCATATTCACGACTCTTTAATTACGTTAGACTAAGAGATTATGCTTGCAATTACTCTTTTGCATGTGATGGGTACTGTCAATCTCCTAAAATTTGGGCCTTGGTTGTCTCAGCCTTTTTGTTACTAGCACAAAATTTTCACATAATTTTTTGTCCCCATGTCTTTAGTTTTTCTTTCACTTTTCACTTTCCACTTTTCTATTTTCTCCTCAGCATCTTCTCTAGTCCTCTACCATAATTATCATTCAAATTAGTACATACTTTCTGACTAGTTTTTGCCACACCTAATGCGGAAATGCCCCTTTACTAATTTAACTATATCTAGCTGAACAAGGAATTTACATATTACATAGTAATTAAGGGTGACAATCTTTCATTTTCTTAACAAGTCTCCTGGTAAAATAATTCTAGCTTTATCACTACTGAATCGGTTTTTAATTCTATGATAAATAATAATCGATGGAGGAATAATTTCTGGTAGAATTTAAAAAGAGAATGTCTATAAGAATTATTAAGCATGTGAAGTGATCGAAACAAATGCCCTCTGATAGTTGATGAAACTAGCAATGTAAACTTTAAAGAATGGGACCAGCATGGAGACACAAAATATCAAGTATGGGTGCCTTCTCCAGTACGAAAGAGTTATGGGGACTTTCTTTTTCCCTCAGAAATAAATCACAAAAGTGATTGCTCTATTACCATGCTTCCTATCCTCTTTATTTATTTGCTTCATTCTTTAAGAATTTCTAGAGGCAATTAATGTTCATATGGAGTAATATTATACTCCACAAGGATACGTCCAAGTAATATTTGTGCCTTTTTTTTTTTTTAACGTGGCTCTTTTGGTACCAAAAATCTAATTATAATAAAATATTTAGGTGTATTATTATATTCCTTACAATTGAAGGACTTGTTGTCGAGAAAATAACACTTGATTAATTATGTCCAACTTCTGTCCTTTATTGATGATAGGGACATTTGCCGCACGATTATTTGATTTGTTTCTTTTCTCTTTTGGCCTCACATATACATCTAAGTTTTTCCTTGCAATATTTTCGTTATAGCCTTGATTCATCATTTTTTTACCTCCTCTTAAAAATTGGAGAGTACTATTGTTTCACGTTGATTAAGTAATCATTTTTATGAGGTCAAACAAACACATTAAAATTGTGTAAGGAGTACACTTAATTTCGGTGCTAATTATTTCGAAGTGATTTTTTTTTAAATATATCGTCTCAAAATGTTGGCATTTAAAATCTGTGATAGTACAAATGTGATTTGCGTATCATTAGTACACCAATCGAAAAAAATGTGTTGCTCGGATACACATTCCAAGATAGCGTTAATTAATTGAAACATCCCATGGGTTTCTCAGACCTCCACGTTCCCTTAAACACATTCCTGTATACTCCCCCTATTTTATACTCACTCAAGCCAATATAATTGTCCGGTATTACACTATAACATACTTCTCTAACAATAGGGGTAATTTATTATTTTATCATTCAACTTTATTAAATTTATTGTTTCTTATGGAGTATTATTGTTTTATAAAATTAATGCATAAATAATATTATTTGTTTCATTTTACTCTTATGGGTTATTAGCCTTGAAAATATATAAATTTGATCAATATTGAAAAATTAAGTAAATAATTAATGTTTATTGGTCAAATTAATTAACCAAAATGAATTAATTAATGTTCATTGATTGAGAATTCTCACTTCATTCAAACATTAAATAAGAATACAATATTAAATTTTTAGTTTTTTTTCATGTACGTAATCTAAATAGAAACGGAGGTACTATTACATCTTCACATTGATTTGATACAATTCTTAAGAAAACTTTTATTACGGTGTATATATATATTACTTCTACTATTCACTTTTACTTGTTACTTATTCCTCAAATAAATTTTAATGGATGTCCCAAATTAAAATATGACAAGTAAAAGTGAAAGGAGTGCTAATCTACTAGAAACTTTATTACCGATGTTTTGAAACTCTGTATGCAATTATTGTTGATACTAAGGATAGAATGAGAAAAAAATGAATCCAAAAATATATATGAATAAGTAAAATAAAAATTCTACTTATAATGTAGGGGAATAAAATTAATTGAAATAGTCAACAATTTTTTTTTATAAAATTAATCTGCCATGTATGATTGCAGATCTATGGGAATTACGAAGTCCCATCTTCTATAGATAGCTGAAGAATCCTCCTCAATCTTATCCTTTATTTCAGGGG
Organism: Solanum pennellii; assembly: GCF_001406875.1. Taxonomy (NCBI): domain Eukaryota; kingdom Viridiplantae; phylum Streptophyta; class Magnoliopsida; order Solanales; family Solanaceae; genus Solanum; species Solanum pennellii. The sequence goes on from NC_028638.1 coordinate 51,781,204, forward strand.
AAAAAAAGAAAAGTTGTATGCACAAAACTCGACAATATCTACAAATTATATTCCCTTTATGTTGCTCTTGAAAGAATATTACCCACAGAAAAACGTGACGAACATTATTACTAATTGAGTTCATAAAAAAGTGATTTAAGGGATGTTTTTTTCCTTTCTAATTGTATGACAAAATGATGTGAACTTGTTTGTATAGTCATTATTAAAAGAAATCCATAATTGGAAGGTTTCAATTTGTGACACTCTAATTAATACCACTAGCACTGGCCGGTATATGGACTTAAAATAATTGTTGTATATTATACTGGTCTTGAGGAATAATATAATTACGGGACATCCATGCGTTGTTTATCAGGTTTTAATTAGATAGTAATCAAATAGAATCATTACATTAAAGTTCTTATACCCCAATAATCCTTCTTGTCTTATCGTATAGGTCAGAAGTTCGAGCCGTAGAATCAATCATTAATATTTGCATCAAGGTAGATAGTTATACTGAATTGCTTTTTTTAGTTCTAACTTTTTTACATTCTCAACATGATCATTCTTTCTTTCACATATCATTAACATCATAACTACAAGCAAGTACACAATTAAGAGAATTATGGTATGTATTAACATTCAAAAATGACATAATAATAAGCTGTTATTTTCCATATATAAGTAGAAGTGTGGCATAATGTTTCAAAGATGTTTATTTGGACCTTTCTTTCCATAGTAAGCGGGCCTAGGCCCATATAAGTAATTTGTAGTTTTGGGTCCTTCAATTTGGGCTCGGCCCAGAACTATGAACTGAACTGGGACTCACCTATCATCTTTTCCTTTTTATTTTTTAACAAAAATAAATTAAATTAAATTTTCGGTGATGAAATCCCCATGCAATTCCCGCTGAAATTGAAAATCTCTTCAACTGAAAAGTTCAATTTATGACAATGCTTGATCGTATCAAAATTTTGTCGAGCAAACTTATCATTAGCCAACATTTTTTCCGGCGAAGTTGTCGTTCGCAGTCGACTCGCCGTTTCAACAATGTCAAAGATGAAGATGAAGAATATAACAAAGTTCGAAGAAAAACTGAAAATGAAGAAGCACAGATTTATTTGCTTAAGAGTAGAGGTCAACATCTTCTCATGAATCCTCGAGTCCTTAATTCCATAGTCCAAAAATCCAACATACTTCCTACTGATACAGTTCTAGAAATTGGACCAGGCACCGGAAATCTCACCCTGAAGCTTCTAGAAGTCGCCCAAAAAGTCATAGCCATTGAACTCGACAAACGTATGGTAGAGATTCTTCATAAGCGCGTCTCTGAACGAGGACTTCAAGACCGTTTAACTGTAAGTTTACATGCTTGCATATTGTTCGACGAAATGCCTTATGCCTTTTTAGTATAAAATTTTGCACTATAATTTTAATGTGGTTTCCTGTTAAAATTAGGCATAGACAAATACACTTAGTTTACCGCGGTGAAGTTAGAAAGAGTACCATAAACTTAAAATCCAAAATGAATGATATGAGACTAGGTGTATTAGTAATACAAGGATTAAGGAAATTCTTGATTTTGGTATGGGCATTGTTGCATTCTCGATTGTGACTATGCGTGTATGATTATTACACTATATAATAACCGTTATATTATAATCCTGGTATAGCTTGTCATTGAACCAAAGGACTGCTTAGTGCAGTTACGTTGAGTCTGACATGTGTAGGACTTCATACTTAGTTCAATTGAGTAGTTGTCATTTGGGTTTTGCAGGTTATATGCCAAGATGCTTTAAAGACTGAGTTTCCACGGTTTGATCTTATGGTTGCCAACATCCCTTATGGAATTTCTTCGCCTTTGGTTGCTAAATTAGTTTACGGAAAGAACTCTTACAGGAGTGGGACACTATTGCTGCAGAAAGAATTCGCTAGGAGGCTATTGGCAAATCCAGGGGATTCAGAGTTTAATAGATTAGCTGTGAACGTGAAGCTGGTGGCTGACGTAGAGTTTGTCATGAATGTGAGCAAGAAGGACTTTTTGCCATGTCCAAAGGTTGATTCTTCTGTTGTGAAGATATATCCTAAAACTGAAATTCCAGAGGTAGACTATGAAGAATGGTGTGCGTTTACAAGAACTTGCTTCACCAAGAAAAATAAAACATTGGGTGCGATCTTTAAGCAGAAAAGAATGTTGATGGAGTTAATGAAGCTGCAAGAAACCAAAGGAGATGAAGAGAATAATGCATTGTACAGTGATTATCATGTTAATGATACCGAAGATGAAGACGGGCTGAGCAATGAAGACAATGTTAATTTCTCTCCTGATATGGGGAAGGACCTAAATTTGTTTAGAGATATAATCAATGACATTTTAAGAACCACTGGATTTGAAGATAAGAGGCCTTCAAAGCTCTCCCACAAGGAGCTACTGGACTTGCTTTCTTTATTCAATCGAGCTAGGATACGTTTTCATGGTCAAGTAAATCCCAAGGATGAATGTGATGCCGAACTTGCTTCTGCATTTGGTCCATTATAGATCCTTAATGCACCTATGCTTGTGTAAATACGTGCAGCACGGTTTCTTACCTCATTTTCTCATAAATGGAAATTCAACCAAGGCACAGATTATCAATTTTTTTGCAGAAGAAGTCATTTCACCCTCAGAAAGTTCCTACTTTGAAGGTGATTGATTGGTCTGTGCATCTTAGTCATATCATGACTACTGAATTCTGGACACTAACTTTATGTTTCCTTCAATTAAATTCGATTGGTGGAATACCAAATGGGACCTTATTAGGTGTTGTTGTTTAATCTATTTAGCAGATGAATTGACTCCACTGGAACCCAATTTCGAGTTGTGCATTAGGGAAATGAGTTTCTGAGCCTTGAGACTAGGGCCGTGTATCGGTCGGTTCGGTTCGGTTTTGAAGTTTATCGGGTTGTCTTATTGGTTATTAGTTTGTAGAGATGCTAAACCGTTATAGAACCATTAAGATATTGACTTATCGGTTATTGGTTTATCGGTTTTTCATTGTTATCGATTTAACCGTTAAGATCTGTCACAAAAGAAAAAACATTGAAAATCACTTAGAAACAAGGTGACAAACCAAATAAACCATGCACTTGAGTTCACATGTTACATCTTGGTCAAAAGCAAACACTTTTACATTGTCGAATAATCAAGTGTTTGAGACAACCAAAAATAAAAGTAGGAAATCAAACTCTAAGTCGAAGACTTTCTATACAAGATGGTATAAATATAATTATTTAATTTAGTATCGGGTTATCGGTTAACCCGTTAAGAAAAAACTTCAAACCGTTAAGAACCGATAACCCGATAACAAAAAAATCAAAACCGTTATCAAAACCAATAACCCAGTATTATAAACCAATAACTTTTTATCGATTCGGTTTATCAGTTTCGGTTCGGTTTGAACAGCCCTACTTGAGACAGATTGTTGGACTCGTTTCCAAAATCCTTCTGTCAGTCCTGAGAGTATCCATTCGTTTGCTACCACCTTGTTGCCTCCTCTTCCAGTGCAAAACTGGGGCTCCGGCTGGTATTTGGCAAACTTTACCCTGAGCCTTTCATAAGGTTTCACAGCTTAACCGACGGTCACCAGCAAGGGAAGGGCCAACAAGAAGCTTCGCGTGGAAAAAACCAGCTTAAAAATATTGGTTTTAGCCAAAGAAATAAAATTCATTTTCTTGCATGTAAAGGAGCAATTTCAAATTTTTTTGGTAGCCACTATTTTGTCAATTAGAGAAGGCGTGTTACTTCCCTGTTTTGTACATGCTCTTCAAATGTGTGTATTGTTTTTAAAAATTAAAAACAGATACATACACGCCCACCGTGGGGCTCGAACCCACGACCACAAGGTTAAGAGCCTTGCGCTCTACCAACTGAGCTAGACGGGCACATGTTCTTATTCACCATTAACTACAATATGATTGATTCCTAAGAGATGGTTTTTGGCTCTGGTTCAAAGTTCTGGGCACTTTTAAGGCAACTTGGCCAGCTTCTAGCTAATTTTATAACAGTTTCTCAATGCTTTGGTGCAAACAGATAACATGTCGGACACAATTGGAACAAGAGACGACCAGATCAAGGGTCATAAAATAAAACATTCTCCACGTACAATCCTAACATTGTACATTCAAGTTATCAGGGAAGCAAAAAATTTGAAATTTTTTCAATAATTTAACCGACAAAAAACACGTATAAAGTAGCAGTGGACTTCGGTTGGTGAACTAAAATACAATCATACCAGCCATAATTGGGACATGATATGAGAGTTCCTTTAAATTATTGACAATATATTTTCTAAATTCTCTACTTCTCGTCTGATTTACCCACCAAATTATTTGTTAGGCAAGTGTTGCACGTGTGGCATAGGACCCACTACCCACCTTTCAACTTCATTCTACATATCTAGTTTACAGCCACCGCATATTTTTTCTATTTTTGGAACAAAAGGACATACAAATCTTCCAAAAATCGACAATAAGAATGAAAATTTTGAATTGATTTTTCCACTACCCTATTTTTCTCATACACTAGGACTATAACAATGAAATGGACACATTGCAACGACTACATCTCATTTCCAAACTATTTATAACTTAACTAAATATTAATCTTTTTTAAAAAATTAAAAACTTGTACATGGTTCGCTACCTTAAACATAGAGATGTATATTTGGTTGAGATAATAATAGATGTTGGTTACATTAAAAAAAAAAAACAGCAGCATGTTGGAGAAATTAAGGATGGAAATAATAAAGAAGAAATTTAGTTTTGTTTGGTCTGAATTAGTGGGTTTTGCTGAAGGGGCATGATGTTGATAGGCAGTTTGTTCTTCATCTTCACTGTTGGAAAATAGACAATCTCATCCTTCTCTGCCACCCATCTGTTCATCAACACAATAGAAAGTGATTGCTCATTAATTATTACTCTTGTATTATTTTCAATCACCACTATCTTTCTTCCTTAGCTACTTGATAACAAAATAACAAAACACTACTATTCCCACTTCTTTTTTATTTTTTTCACATTCCAACAACTACGTCTCAATCTCAAGCTACGATAAATATATATTGGAGGTCGCGTTTTTACCGGTAGGTGGTGACAAGATGGTGGAGGAAAATTGAGATTTCAAGCCTTGAAAGTTCTAAACCAGGACATAGCCTCTGTCCTCCACCAAAGGGTGTGAATGTATTGCTGGTCACAGCAACTCCAACTTTCTGCCAAGCCAAACAATTAGTTAGAATTTTAATTGCTTCATTTTTTTAATTGTATAAAAGGAATTAAAACTGACCTCCCATCTGGAGGGATCAAAATTGTATGGATTTTCATAATTTTCTTCATCCATGTGAACTGAAGTGAAGGATGCCAAAACACACCATCCTTTTGGTATCAAATGCCCTGTATTCACAATGCCACATATATATTTCGAGTTAGTTTTATGGATGGTCACTCAACTTTAATTTTACCGCGCTAAAATTAAAGTAATATCTGTAGTGCGTATGAAGCAGGTACACTAGTTAATGTAGGAGGCCTACACAGAGAAGGGAAAATGGTGGATCATAAAGAAGTGAAATACACACCTTTAATTTTGACATCTTTGAGAGATTTTCTCCAAACTGCATTAATGATATTTGCCAATCTCAACGTTTCACTGATAACCTGTCATTCCATAACAACTGAATTTAATCTTCTCTTTATCATAAATTTCAATTTTCAACCTGTTTATATAATTTTTAAAAAAAGACAGAATTAAAGATTACTAGAGTATTATTTTTGGCACTGTGAATACATTTATAAAAGGACTTGTTTGAACCTACATGTATATATAGTGCAACAATAGTGACTAGACTGAAAAAGTATGACAATTTATTTTTATATGATAAAAATGAAAACTAACATTCTGAGTGAAGGGCATTGACAAATAATCAGTCCAACTATAATCCTCACAACAGCTTATCTTCTGCTGCTTCAATTCCAAATTCTCCTCCTGCAATTATTCCAGCAAAACAACAAATTTGTGATAAGAAAATTAAAAAGAGAGTAATCAAGAACAGAGGACTAATGTATAGAACGAGCCTCAACTTTTGTCTTCTCTAATGACTGAGAATAATCCCTAGAAAAGCAGACAGGATCTAACTAAAATTTCATTCTAATCTCTATATTGTTAGAATTGGTCCAAAGTAACACTACTTTGTATTGTAATATTTTTTTCAACCGCCAAACTAATTGTCACTCTTATCAGTAAGTATATATAGAAAAATACAGAGTGTATTAGCTTAGTTCATGTCATTATGAAAAATAATAAATGTAAGGTTTTCTAGTTTACTAAATTATTCATATTTAATAATCGGTTTGAAGAATTGAGCAGTATAAAAAACTGTAGCTATTTCATATAGGAGTATACTTGGAAACATTACTATTTTTTATCTCAAATTTTATAAAGCAACACTTATTTTAGGATAATTTGTGACCAAGCAAGTCTACTGAAACCAGACCACCAAAAAAAGTGTGGGCACAAGTTTCAAGAAGAAGAGCACGGGGGTTGTAAAATTGGTCCACAACTGACAGCCGTTAAATCAATATCGTACGGCTAAAAAACATAGTCTTCCATATTTATTTAAAAAGATACTCCATTTTAAATAGTTTTGGTGTGTCCACAGTTTTGAAAATGACTTGGTAGAAAAGGATAAATTAATTAAATAAAAGTTAAAAGATCATATGACTATGACATATAATTCCCCACCACCCACCCACACGTGGGGCAAGCAAGCAATCATTCCTCCCAACCCTTCGTATTTTGGCCCAAGCAAAGCCTATCCGTCCATTTATTATATCCAAAACAGTCAATTTTACTAAGGTTTATTTAAGGTAATACTATTTATAGCTGTGTTTTGTTTTAATTTGACGATTTTTTATACTGTCAATCCATATAAGTTAAATCACAGTAATAGCGGTATCATACCAGCAAGCGATGCAGAGCGACGGGATTGTCGCTTAGAAATTTGACGGCTAAGGTGATCGCGGTTGGTACGGTCTCTTCTCCAGGAATCATCATCTCTATCAAGTTGCCACTGATGAAATCATACGGCAGAGGTTGCTTTGCCCCATCAGCATTCCCTAAGAGCACGTCAATTGCATCATTTGGGAAACCCTTTTCTTCTTTTTTCTCCATGCTTAATTTTCTCTCCTCTACCATCTTCTCTACCATTCTTTTTAACCTTTCTTTCGCCTAAACAAACACTTAAAAATAGTGTTACTACAACTCACACATACATATAAGTTATACAGAACAACACAACCTAAATTTTAAAAAAAAAATAACTAGTACCTAATAATCAACAAAAAATTACCTTTAATGATTTGTAGAGAGTGGTTCCAGGAAGCTTAATGGGCAAACAAATCAAGCCTTTGGTGAGTTCTTCAAATTCGTTCTTGAGTAAGTTCAATTCTTCTCCAGGGTCCACGCCTAGTATCAGTTTGACTAATACTTCAAATGAAATCTTCAATAGCCAACAACAGGAGATGTTACAAAAATGGACCTATAAAAAGTAATGTCCGCGTATATTCTATACTTTACAGACTCATGAACTTATGAAACTATACTAAAAATGTTTACTAATAGACAATATTTTGATGGTGCCCATACGATGTGACATTGAGCGGAGTGGGCTCAAATGATATATATATATATATACTACAAGTGGTACGTAGTGATGGGGTACGATGAGACATAACATAACATAAATGCATGCATGTGCAGCAAAGAATTTAGATATAGACCTTTTTGGCTTCATCTTGTAGGTAGACGACGCTGTGTTGTTTTTCGAGCCATGTTGACAAGAAATGGCGGACAGAGGCTTCAATGTCCCGTGTAATACGAGCCTTGAGTTGTGGCGATTTTAAGAAGCTTCCGATTAGTCCGTGTAGTCTTTTATGTACTGGCCCATTCATTTGCAATATTGAATTCTTCCCAAATAATTCTGTTATTGATTTTGGATAACATGGTATAAATACATCTCCATTGTTCTGTAGAACCACTTTGTTCACCTCTGCATCTGTTGATACTATTATTCCTTTTCCTAGTATATTACTTTTAAACACATTCCCGTACCTTACAAGAATTTCAGAGAACAAAAATAGTTAATTAATAACATATTTACGATTATCAGAATACATGTGCAAATAAAGTTTCGGAAGAAAAGGGGTCAGTGAATTTTAATGAGAAAGGTTGATTAGGGTCTGCAATTGAGTTCCTAGGTACTAGCTAGAGTCGAAGAAATGTACTGTTAACTGTAAAAGAGAGATATGGCAGCTTTTTGCACAAAATCTTTTTTCATGATTTTGGCCAAGTCATATGACATGGTACCATTGGTTAAAAAGAACGGTATCGATGCTGATTCTGCAAAATAAAACGATACTCCTTGATCTCAATTCATAAAATAATTTACCAATTCTTTTCTTTTAAAAAAAAATTGAATAAGTCAAAGATGGTATGTTTCTTCATGCAAAAGCCAATTTATCGTAGAAACACAATTAACAACGCAAAAGTCTTTGAATGTGTACAAAAAATACCAATATTATTGTAAATTTTAATTTGTGATGAGGAGTTATATATAATTATTGTACTACTAATTAAATTGATTACATCAATGCTAAACTCGGTATAATTATCAACGATTATGAACTTGAGCTCCTAATTTATAAGCATTTTACAAAAACATGCTCCATGTGTCTATGGTCAACATGTTAAAACATAGCGGACACGCAATTATAATTGAGGGCCGATAAATTTTGGAATTATATGTATTATTAGCAAATGAGTATTGGGAAAGAGAGATAAAATGATTACAGTTTCAATAAAATGATGTCAAGGAGAACACTTTTAAATGTAAATGATCATCGTAATCCCATGAAAATATTACTCATTTAAATTTTCACTCTATTTATTTTTATTTGTCACTTATAATAAGTAAAAATAATTATTTCTTTCATGTTGAATCTCAACAATAAATAATACTATTTATCACTTGTGATAGGTAAAATAATTACTTTTTTCACGTTGAATCTCAATAATAAATAATAATATTTTTTAATAAATATACAAAATCAAATATTAACAAGTGAAAATCAACGTAGGAATTAATGTTCTTTCTTCAGTCAACAACGGGGACTTGGGAGAATTATTACTTACTATTATTACTTTTCCAATTCTACTTTTTAATTTTTAGAAAATTAAAAGGACAGCTCACTATACTAGTCGTAATATTGTAATCTTGTACCCGAAAAAGTATTCTTTCTATTGAATTCATTTTTGTTAGAAAAAATATCTTTTCACTTTTTAATAACTCTTTTTAATTCTACAATATATTTAACAATTAAAATTGATGAAATAATATTTCAATCAAAATGCCGTGCAGCTGAACGGAGTCAACTGATTGACGCTCACGTGCGTGACCACGCCATGACCCTTATTTAAAAGAAGAAAATTTCTTTAAAGAATACTCCCTCAGTTCCAAAAATAATTTTAAAAAAAGGCTATTTGAAAAATAATTTTATTTTAAGAAAATCAAGATAAGATATAGTAGAAAGTAGTAATATTTATTTATTAAATATCTAATGAATATTAATAATATATCTTTTATTACTTTTAACTTTCTTTTACCTCCATTCAATACCTTTTAGTATTGTAAAAAGAATGATGATCCTTTTTTATATATCACTTTTGAGTATAATAATGATAAAAATATTGATTAAAAATTTATAATATATTTTTTAATATGTAAAACTAAAATTTATAATACTTTTTAAATAAATTTTAAATATTTAAATTTTTTTATTTAAAATATTAAATTAATATAAATCTAATTTCACATTGAAAACTAGTGAAATTAACTTTTGGAAAATACAATCTACAATTAAAAGCAAACAAACAGAGGAATATTTTAACTTCAAACACATGTTTAAAGGTATAAAATTTTGATTTTATGATCAAGATCCAATTTTTTTTTATATATATTTTCTTCAGCTTCTTGCTAAATCAAATTAAAATGGGGAGAAAATAATTTTCTTAATGGATACGAATTAAAATGACCGATCTTCAATGGATAAAAGTCCTTTGTTAATCATTCGAATCTCTCTCATATATAATAACAGTAGAAAACATGAATTTTAAAAAACAAAAATCAGTGAAGGGAAGAGAAAAAGTTGTGTTTACTTACAGAGATTTTCGTTTTTCCATGAAAGTGACAGGACGAGAAGTGTATCCAGAAGCAATGAAATCGAGCGTTTCTCCTAAAAGAGGCCAACCAGAATTTCCCCTTGGAACTCCAATTTCCCTTTCTTTATCTTCTTTTTGCTTTTTTCTCATCTTATAAATCAACCACAAAACTGTTACCATACATATCCAAATCCAATTTTCTGCTTTTTCTTCCATTTTCACAACAATTTCTGCTTTGATGTATATATATACCAACAAGAGAGAAGAGAGAGAGAGAAAGAAGAGGTGGCGGTGGGGTTTTATTTTTCGAAGAAATATAAACAGAGTATTATCCTAGTTTGACAAAACAGACTCAAGTAATTTACCATAAATGTATTTGCTCTATTCTTTTTGTCTCAGTCCCCTGCTTTTCCAAACATACACCAACGACAATTAAATTACTAAATTTTATACATCTTGATCCTTTAAGATTTAATTAATAATAGTTTTAAAATATTTTTTTTATTTTATAAATTTAATTTAAATACATCTTCAATCTTACCATATAATAAAATTTCACCAAATTTAAAGAAGTTTTCAATATTTTTCTTCATTTTATTAACAGTTACATACTCCTATAAGAAAATGAAATTAATAATTCAAAATAATTTATGTTAAATTTAAAAATATTTTCAATATCTCTCTTTTTTAAATTTTATTTTCCTTGTCAACTTCAATGGTCTAATTTGATATTTATATGGAAAAAAAATAAATATAAAGATACATAATTTCGATGTCGATAGGAAAAATCAAAAGGGGGGAATTTTTTTACGCTCGCTTGATATATGTATTTGTTCCCTTTGCTGATCAGATCTTGTTAATATTATTGATCAATTGACTCAAGACTGATATTAAGTACTTTCTGAATTTTAAATGCCCATAATATTTTTTCCTAATCAGGTTTTTACTATTAATATTTATATCCAGTCAAAATAGAGCCTTACCAAAACATATGAAAGATGTCCAATTTTAGTTGTTTTATTTACTAATTTTGAACAAGCTGTTGACTCAATATATTATTTTTAGTTACAAAATCAGATTATTAATACTACAACCGGACTAGAAATGTTTTTTGTTTTTAATATATAAAGTTGTCAATATTTTGACATGTTATTCAACAGTTGTTTTTACCAGCTTTGTATTGTTAAAATTACTTTAATAGTACATCATCTCCACCCAACATACCTTAATTATGAAGGTTTTGGTATATAAAAAAGGTGATCTCAGATACAGTTATCATTTAAGGATCGTTTGATAAAAAATATTTAAAAGTAGTATATACATTAACCTCAACATGCTAAACTTAATCAGAGTTAAAGTAATTTTAATATTACTAATCTTTTAAGACTTCTTATTTCCTTTACCAAATAGCCCAAGTTGGGTTGCCAAAATCCAGGGATATGTGGATCCAATGAGTCAAATCATCATTACTTTTTAATAGTAGAAAGTAGAATTTGGTCAAATGCTATGACATGTCATAATTACTACTTCATCCACATAAAAAAGAATGGGAAAATTTTATATAATAGCAAACTAATAACCTAAATTAAATGGAATAGCTAGGGTTTGATTTAATTGTGCTCCATAGCAAACATTAACTAAAATTTGCCAGCGTCTCTCTCCCATAAATCTCGCTCGCCACTCTCCATTCTCGCTCACCTCTCTCGCTTTATACACAGAAGTGTATAATTTTGTTTCTGTTTTGTATAAAGCGAGAGAAAATTGTATATACACATGTAAAAATGTATATCTTTGTGTTATACACTTAATTATACAATTTACAAACATTTTACTTCAAATATTGCAGAGAAAAAGGCCAAAGAATTATACAATTGCGAATTATACAATTGCAATGAAATACAATTTTCTCTAGCTTTATACAACAGAAGTGTATATATTGTGTTTCTGTTTTTGTATAAAGCGAGAAAAACATATATCTTCTTGCTATACACTTATAATTATGCAATATACATACATTTTAATTCGATTCAACTGTATGCAAAGCGAATTATACAATTGCAGCGAAATAGGCCAGCGAATTATACAATTTAGGCCAGCAAATTATACACTTGTATATGTATAGCGAATTATACAGTTTTTATGTTTGCTATGGAGCACAATTATGCAAAGTTTGCTATAGCATACAAATATGAATTTTTTGTTTGCTATATGTGAAAGTTGCCCAAAAAAGAATGATTATATTTTTTTAGTCTGTTTTAAAAAATATAATTTCTTTTCTTTTTTGATAATATTTTAATTTTAATTTTTCATGTGGTATGTTTAAGATCACAAGATTAAAAAGTATTTTGATATATTTAACATAGCTTTAATTTAAAACAATAAAATTAAAAATCTTCTTTTTTTATTAAACTCAAACTAGATTATCCTTTTTGAAATAGAGAGAATATAATTTACGAGACGTAATCTTTTTTCTCCCATACTCCACTACACAGTATCCACAGTAATTGAGTATTCGAGGAAGATTACGAAAAACTCTCACCATAATTTTTTAAAAAATATAATAATTTTTTATTTTAAAATAAATTATTTTTTTATTTTTAATTAAAATATAAAAATTTAAAAGATAAAAATATTTTAAAAAATAAAATAACATAAATAAAATATCATTCTGATCAAATTTTCTAGCCACAGGAATTCTTTCTTAAAAGTATTATTATGAGTACTTGATAATTTAAAGAAAAACATAAATGATTCAGATTCAGGTTGAATATTATTAATCAAAAGAGAATATTTTCTATTATTACAAATTTATTCCTAAAATTGAAATTCAAAATCAAATAAACAAACATTTCTTTTAATCAAATAATTCATTTTCAAAACTTAAGTTTGAAACTCTAGTCTAGCGATAGGGAGTTAAGAGCGGAGAGGACAATGATGATCCCAAAATTACTTTATGCTCTAACCAATTATATTTCACCTCATTACTATTTTGAGTCAACAAATATTTGTTTAACTAGATGCTATCATCGGTGCGCTCCAACTTAATTTATTTGATACATAATAAAATAGAGCATATACAATATGAAATTATTAACTTTCTGATATCACCTTTTGTGTTTGATTAGTATGAATTCATGCTTGGATAAACTCATTTTAGACATAAAAGTATAGGTTATGAAGGATAACCTCACTCCGTGGATGCATGCTGCAAGTCTTGAAAAATATAGTGGGCCTACAAATCGCCACAAAAGAGAGTAGACACAGGTCGCAAACCTAACCTTAACGTTATTGATCATTACCAACTGATAACATTCAGTTGTAGCTAGTACACATTGCTCCATCTTCTGTCTACAGAGCTATATTTTACTTGTATGATTTACTATTTTCCTCTATATTTATTTCTTTTGCGTTAATGAGTTCTAAACTAATAGACCTGGTAATCAATTTAGGGATACAAAGGTTTTGTATGCGACATTTGAATATAGTTCAGTTTGATGAATATACAAGGAACGGTTAATGGCCAGACAAAATCTCAACATGAGAAGACAGTTGATAAGGTTACCTTAACTATAATCGAGAACAAAATTTCCGGGATTCCCTGCAAATTTTCAAATATTATTGAGCAAACAAGACTTCTTGTCTAAAATTAGATACTGAAAATTAACCAGCTCAAAGATGACTCATCTCTGCGCTATCTGGAACAGCCAGATATAAAACTCCAGTATGGAAGCAAAAGATATTTAAGCTACCAAGAATGCTACAACTATTAACAATACTCTGTGATTTCAAAAGAAAAGCAAGATGGAAGAGCAAACTGTAGTACAGAAGCTTTAATAATAGCTTAAGTTCTGCTGGCAAAGGCAACAGCTTCTTCATGTGAAGTGTTGTAAAATGAGCTTAATTTGGTTATAGCGAGTGCTTCTCCAAACAGAGATGCCCTTGTGGATTTCGTTATGTGTACTTCAACATAATCACCAACCTTTGGATTGCGCTTTCCATTATTATCAACCTTATCTGGGATAGGCAGGTTCGTAAATGATACCCTATGGCCTCTATCGCTCTTACCAATTAACTCTGTGTCGGGGGCTCGCTTATTTGGCCCTTCAACTAGCACAAGTTGGATTGTGCCAATTTTAGAGTCATAGCACTGACCTGTACTCCCGCGAAAAGCTTCTATTAGTTCTGTGAGCCTCCTCTGCTTCACATCTTCAGGAACATCATCAACATATTTTCTGTGCGCATGTGTTTTCTCTCTCATGCTGTAAGCAAACATGTATGCCATATCATAACAAACAGTCTTTACAAGGCTTAGTGTGTCTTCATGATCCTCTTCCGTTTCTCCACAGAAACCTGAAACGCGTCAAAAGAATTAAAAGCTAAATAAGTGATATTGTATAGCTCCCATGTATATTTGCCTATTAACTATGAACAGTTTGTCCTCTTATGACATTAGAATAATTCAAGAACTCCAAGATCAATTTCTCTATCCGAGAAGTCAGGAAGCAGAAGTAGTCAGCTCATCTTATGTAAATATAGAATACTGTAGCAGCTCTTTGTATATTCAACTCTTATTCTTCAAAAAAGAGTAAATAAAACAAGTATCATAAAATAACCAGAAAATAAAATAAAAATATTTCCCAAAAACCTAAAGCAACAGACAATGTCTGATTATAGAATAATGTAACATGTGTGGACGGCCTTAAGTGAGGTCCCTGTAGTTAAGAAAACACAATGGAATGTGATCTTACCACATATGAAGTCACTGCTTATGCCCATATCCGGTATTATATCCCTTATCTTCTTCACAAGATCTAAATATACTTCGCGAGTGTATCCACGACGCATTCTTTCAAGCACTGCACTGCTGCCTGATTGTGCTGGCAAATGAATGCTTTTGCAGATATTGTACCTGTCCCGCATTACATACAACAAATCATCTGGAAAATCTTTAGGATGTGGGGAAGTGTATCTGAACCGCATTTCAGGAAATTCTATGGCAAGTCTATCTAGGAGATCAGCAAACCGTAGACCCACATGTTTTACTTTACACATGCTGGAGAATCCATCACTAAGTTCCCAACTGACTGCTGGTTCATCCGGATTTTCAACTCCAGATGTATCATTATAGCTATTTACATTTTGACCGAGAAGCGTAACCTCTTTGACTCCCTCTTTCCAAAGTTCAGCGACCTCTTTCACGATTGATTCCACTGGGCGAGACCGTTCTCTCCCTCTTGTGAAGGGAACAATGCAGAATGAACACATATTATTGCAACCCCTCATCACAGATACAAATGCAGATATAGAATTTTTGGAGATGCGGACTGGATTAATATCTGCGTAAGTTTCTTCAAGTGAAAGTAGAGTATTGATACCTTTTTGACCATAGTCCACTTCTTCCAACAAGCGTGGCAAATCTCGATAAGCATCAGGCCCACAAACTACGTCAACCATCTTATCTGCATCCAATATTTTGTCCTTCAACCTCTCAGCCATACACCCCAGCACAACTACTTTGGGGGGATGTGCAGACTGTGACCTTCCAGAGGCAACATTGCTCTTCCATTGCCTCTTAAGAAACCAAAAATAATTGAGCCTCTGCCAAACCTTAAGTTCTGCATTGTCCCTTATAGCACAAGTATTTATAAATATTATCTCAGCATTTTCTGGGACTTCCACACTTTCAGTGTATCCAGCATTTTTCATGATGGATAAAACAATCTCCATATCATTGACATTCATTTGACATCCATAAGTTTCATGATAGATGCGTCCTCTAGGCATAACATCAGATATCATCACAGACCTAAAGCAAAAGAACACACAATTCTGAGAAAACTAAGATTACTAAATTGGCACTATGAATGAAAATAAGGTTATAAATTCTTAGGGAAACAAGAAAATCAGAAACATAAAGAATTATTATCATATAAAATTGCCGATAGATCACACTTCAGTATATCTACCATCTGAGTATTGAATTATCCCATTCTGAAGTTTGAACAAAACAGAGCAACATCTTTTGGAACTTTTGAGGCAAAACTTGCAAGTCAATAAAATGTTCCAAATATTCCGACAGTTCAACGTAAAAATCCATGGTTTGTAGGTTTTGAGTTGAAACTTTTCTACTCCCTTTAGTTTGAATAATTGGAATTCCATGCAATTATTTGCTCAAAAAGCTCCTCATAGTTTTTGAGGAGCCTGATATATCAAACATAAGTGCAACTAGACGACATTACATACAAACTGTTTGATACCTTTAGTCTACTCTAATAAAAAAAAATTACTCGCACTGATGACCTCAAGTTCTTTGTATGATGGCATAATAAACTTGAGAAGGAGATCGTCTTATAATTTTTCCATGCCCCTCTTTTTTTCCTTTTTCTATTCCTATTCACAGCTTTCATTTCAGCACTACTTCGATGATATTTTCATTTTGCACTAGAACTGTGGACTTTGATGGATAATATGTACATAAGGATGAAATCCTATATTAGTATTAAGGGCAAGATGATAAAGAAAAATTATCATACATATTGGCTGACTTCCAAAATTGTCAAATGTGTATTGAGAATATACGACACACAATTGTTGTAGTTAAGAACCTCACAGGTACTTGCGAGTTCCTAGACAAGAGTGGTGCCACTATGTCTCTCCTTAATGCAGCCAATGGATCAAGATCACTGTAACAAAGACAGAAAAGGTTCATCTTAAGGACATATGGTAGTTTTCAGATGGATTTTTTTTTACAAGCAGAAATAGCAAACGATCTGACTTCAGGTTATAACCCAAATAAAGTTGAGTCTAACATCCCAAAGGCCGCCTTTTCGTTCAGTTATAACGATAAATACTCAGACACATGAAAACACCTGCTACCCTCTGTGCTAGGAACAACTTGGAAGCTAGGGAGAAGTAGAGGCATGTAGTTCCATGTAATGTGGAGTTTGGTTCAACCGAAAAGGGGAGAAGTCAGATGAATGGAAATAAGGTTAGAGATATATTTGCATTAGCCAACAAGGAATAAATTGGAGTTTTTGCATACCTCCTATATAGCCTTTTAAATCCTTTCAACATTGAAAGGAAAGGAATAAGGATATCAATTAAGGGAAGTAAATCATTAATGCTTCACTGGAGCATAGTTAATGAGACAAATTTCTCTTCGTTATCTTTGCCTCTCCTTCCTCCAATCAAACAAACTCAACAGTTCATTCGGACCAAACATGCACCCTTCCCCGCTCTTCTTTTGTTTTTATCAGGTAAGGTAATTCATTAATATCAAATACAAAAAAGAGTAAGCATCTCAGGGAGCTTATTCCTTCCAAATGATGCATAGGGAAATCATCTAAGCCCTTTGGCCCTCAGAACATAATGGTGCTTAAAGCATGCCACTCACATTGTAGTGTAGTAGTGAACTATCAATCCTAGAGCTATTAAGTTACCATGGGTAGTCAATAACTTGTATCTGGCGAGTTGAGTTCATGCCAATTTGCTCCCCAAGAACACTGAACTCTTATGGAAACAATGGTTGGCAACAATAAAATTAAAGCTCCAAAGTTTACAGGGTTGGCGACAACAAAACTCATGTCTGATTTTAACAACTTAGAGGAAGCAATGGACCATTTCCGACTGTATGAAATGTTAAAGAGACCATGCTAATTAAATGGATTGACTTCCACTCAAACATGATTGTAATATGTCTGCAATCCAAAAAATAAAAAATTGCAATGCAACAGGCTTGTACTTTGATCCAATAATGAAAATGAGAAGCAAATCCAAGATTTTAACCCAGAGGGTGCCAAGTACTTGTCTTAGCAACTTAGTGTCAGTTGTAATCTTGTAAATTTTTTTTTTTTGTTAAATTGTAAGTTTTCATTAACAGTGTTAAATTACATAACTTTTTTGAAGAAATTGTTTGATCATATCTACAGATTAACCGGAGGGGCGGTGCTAGAGCTGAATGTCAACACCACTCACTGCAATTCCATCACCTAAAACCATTTAAATTGTTTGTCTAGCCAACATGGAATGGTAAGCAAGCACGTTGATCACACAAAAAGGGCGTCAAATGAGAGAAAGGAAAGCAAAGAAACTTACTCCTGCTGAACATCGGAAGCAGAAAGAGTCTGAGTAGCTTTGGGTATGAAGTCACGGAGGGTTGGAATTTGGTTCTTGCTGGTTAAGGAAGTGCGGGAGTGACACTGCGAGAAATTCCTGGATATCTTGATAGAGAATGTAGAACTCCGAGAAACTGAGGTGCGGCGGGAGGAGGTTGATTGAACTTCTAGAAGCTTCGAAGAAAGGAATCTGACCGAATATTGTTTAGGGAATTTGATGCGCACAGCACAGTGAGGTTGGCTCAACATGGTCGATAGAGAAGATAGAGAAGACGCCATTTTTGGTTTAGGTTTGTTGTGGTTGCAGACTGTGGATAGGGCTACGAATGGCCACAACCAAACCGGCGAGCTGGCTTCGGCGGCTCAAAAAAGGCGAAAAACAAACCGGTCGTACTACTATTTCGTGACATATCCGGTTTTGGTACTCTATTGAATTGAATTTAAATTAAAATAAGATTTCTTTTTTAATTTTTATTTTGTTTTACCATTTTTATTTAGGGTCTGGTCATGCGATATGGTATCATAATATAGAATCATGATATAGAATCATGAGATGAAATCGAAGTTTTGTTTGGACATGTCATATGAAATTTTAGTGTTGTATATTTTCTTATAAACATAAAAATTTCATAAGTTCTAAAACTATTAAAATAGCACACATTGTTTATTCAATATTATCAAATAAACAAAAAAAATCATAAAATCGTATAATAAATTATTATAAAGTTATTTGTTCTCCATTTAAGTAATTGTTTCATCAATATATTTGAGTAAAAATGAAGCACCTTTCACGGGCTCTTCAAGATTTTATTACTCAACAATCGTGAAGTATGAGTTAAAGTGATTATATGTTAGTGAGAATAATAAATTTCTGTCAGTGAGAATAATAAATTTTAAAAAGTAATGATGTGATTATAAATTTTATTTACATGTGAAATAAATGGTTAGTAAATATAAACGTGGGGTTGTTTTAACAAAATATAAACTTGTAGGTCAATTTTTGTATTAAAATAATTCAAATCATGATATGGTTTTCCTATGTGATTCCATACCATGGTTTTTGGAGAATATGGTATCACATCTCATGATATGAAATCATGAGACGGAATCAGCGTAAAATTACATGTCCAAACGCTGATTTCATCTCATGATATCATATCGTGATATGGTATCACATGGCTAAACGCCTACTTAATATCATTAAATCACGTAACAATAAAAATTGCATTATTTTAATATAAACACTTGTAAGGATAAGTATTTTCGTCACGATGTATTTAGCTATAGGATGAACAAGCCGTTAAAAAAATATATGTATTCACTATTCACTTCTAACTAATTAACTGGACCGACTCAACAATATTTAGGGTCTAAAGCGGAATTTAAAAGAGGGGTCTTAATATTTTTTTTGGTCGTATGTATTTTTTTATTTGAATGTACTTTTCTATTTATTTTAGATGCGACCAACGAAATCATTAAGTATTGTTTTATAATCAATTAGTTTTAATAATTCCTTTTCAAATGATAATATAACTAATTCTTTCTATCTATTTTTGATAGTTGAGACAGTGTTGATCTTAAAGAGATTCAATCAATTTTAATTTTGAAAAAATTTCTTTCTGGTGAAGTAACGGTTACATAAATTGTTAACATTGTTCTATAAGCGACATGTGTATTTGAAAAAGAATCAAATTTTTTTATTTAATTGAGTATTTTCATTAGACCATAATCTTCTACTAATATTATTTCACTTTAACACTTTTAATTCAAAAAATAAATCTAAACTATAAATATCAGAATAACTATTACGTGTTAAAGAAAGTTCAAAGGTAAACACAATATTTTTTAAAAATTCTCATCATCTAGAAATCTCAATCTTTTACTACTAAATAAGAATTTTTTCTTTTCATATGCTTCAATTATTTCAAATCTATTTTGAAATGAAAAATAGTTTGATCTTCTCTACATATATAAAGTAATCAACTCAAAAAGATTTCTAAAGGGACTTTGTGATTTCTTTATCTATATTTTCATCAAATTATTCTTTTACGAAATTCATATTTATATTTATCTCATTTGCAATTTTCTGAGTAGAAAATATAGCACTTATAGTACATATAATATTTTTTTAAAAAAATAACATACATACATAATTATTTTTTGAAAAAGGGAGCCCCAAAAAGTAGCTTAGGAATAAGCTAAAATTTTCTAATTCTTACGGAAAACCAAACAAAAGTAGGTAGAAAAGTATTTTCTTTAAGACTAAATATCCATCTCATATATACATATTTATCAATATATTTTTTATTAATTAATATTAATAAGCATATCAATAAGTTCAAATCAAAATTTTATTTTTTATTTTAATATAATAGTTTTTTAATTTTTAAAATATATAATATTTAATTTATTTATTTATGTATAATATGATTGAAAATTTTAATATATGCTTTCTACTTTAATTAACATTTTTGTAATAGATATTTAAAATAGTTTCTCTCTATAAATTAATCTTAATAATATAATTACGTTGAGATACTTATCTTCATAGTTTGACTTTCAAAAATATTTTTAAAAAGAATTACTCAAACACAATTTGCTTATCAAAAATATCTTTCAAATAAATTACTCAAACACATATTGTTTTTTTTTTCAAAAGCATTTTTCTAAAAACTCATTTTAAAAAGGTGCTTTAGAGAAATAATTAGTTTTTAACAATGATGATTTACGGTATAACTTACATTTTGTTCATGTATAAAACAACGTATTAAGTTCTACTATGTTTGGTAGAAATTTTTGTGTAGGTAGAAAAGTCAACATAACTTATACCATGTTTGGTTGCATTTTTGTAGTCCTACATAATTAATTCCAACATAACTTATGAGGAAATCTATATATAAAGTTATGCATAGTAAAAGATGGAATAAGTTATGTGGGTATTAATTATACATGTGTTAAAGTAATAAATTGCATATTTACCCTATTAATTTATTTTATAATTTTTAATTGGAAATCTTATTGTTTTCCTATATATAAGTTTGTTGTTGTTGTTGTTGTTGTTGTATATATATTTAGACCATTTTTATTTCTTTTAATTTTTTTAATTGGAAACTTTATTATTTCCTATCAACATGGCGTTGTTTTTATTTCTTATTATTCATTTCTTTTTATATACTTAACATTTTGATTGATTTATGCAAATATAAATATTTTTTTAATATTAGAAATTGATTGTTATATTTTTTAACAGTACATATGCTAATCAAATATTAGTATTATATATTATTCAATATATTTAACATTTTATTAGCATTTATTATTATTTTGTAAATAATATATATTAATAATTTACAAAAAGCTTAATATTCGATAGTTAGTAATTCATGTATTATAATCTCTAAACCTTGCATAACCAATACCTTGCATAGCTAATACCTGCATAACCACACCCCGCATAGCTAATATCTGCATAACTAAACCATGCATAACTAATACCTGCATAACTAAACCCTGCATAACTCTAACCAATAACCAAACAACCCCTAAGTGATATAGATGGGTCCGTTGCTTTTTACTCGATCAAAAGTTTTGATGACGAGTCTCGATATAGAAAAACTTTTGGTATGATGCGTTTTTCCTTAATGAATTATACGCACAACATGAATTTAAATTAATTGAGCTTCAATAAAAATAATAATAGATTAAAAAAAAATTAATTCCAAATAAGTAATTTAATTCCATGTATGGCGTACCAATATTATATGAGAACTTAGAGAAATTAATCCATATTCCTTACTTCCTAATGAAGTGCTAAAAGACCTTCCCTTGGATCACGCTCATGCTTTTGTGAGCGAGAAGGAATTTGAATAAATGGCATTATATTTTGGCTTTGATACTTTGCAGTTCACTTCCCTTAAATAGCTTATGAGACACCTCATCCGACGTCATTTTATATTTGGAAAATAATTAAAAATATCTACAAATTATATAAATTTACGTGAAGATACTCTCAACTAATAATTTGATCAAAAATTATTCTTATTATCAATTATTTAGTCCTAAAATACTCTTATAAATGCATCTCTCATCTTATCGAAGAAACAAACAATTAAAAAAACCATACTAAATGTCAATTTACATAACTATAAAATCTCCATATATAATTCAGAAGATATATACTACTAGTTTTTTTTAAGAGTTGTACTTTGGAAACTTAAAGAAAACCTAGTTTTATAAAGTCTGATACCAAAACCTTACACCTAACGCTTATTCCAATCGGCAAGTAGATGATTTTTATCTACATCTTCTCTACTATATTCTACTTTCTAATTTCATTGAATGATTCTCCCTCTATTTTAATTACTGATTTTAATTGACGTAATACTATCAGAGTAGATAATTTTTTCTGAATTTATAATTATTAAAAAAGCACGTTAAAAGTTACAAATATTATTTAATTTTGTGTTGCTAAGCATATTATAGGCTAAATTAAAGTAACGAGTTATTAAAAAAGAAAAGAAAAAACTCTTTTTCAATTGAACTAAAAAAAATAAGAAAGATAAATAAATTGAACACAAATATTTTCAAAATTTTTTTCTTTGTTTATTTATCTCCATTACGTGATATTCGTTTGGATTAATTTAAATTTGTGTTACATATATAAGACTTGTTATTCATGGCATGATATTATTCTATGTTATATATATTTATTTGGGTAAAACTTATCCGCATCGAATGTTTACAGTAATTTGATATATGCATAATGTGTTTAAATTTATCGTTTATTTTATTTTAATTAATTAATATATATTTTACTTAATTAGATCACATAATAATAAAAATTAAATTAATTTAATATAAACACTGAATAGAGATAAAGTTTTTTTCAACTTACGCCATTGTTGATTAGTTCCGGTAAACAAAATGAGAGGAAAAGAATAATGTTTTTCTTCCCTAAAAACAAGACAGAGAGCAATACAATGTACTTAGACGGGTATGCCTTATACATTAATACTGCTATCTTATTTGTCTGTATTTTTAAATTTATTTAAACATAAAATCACACCAAAAAATCACTACTTTATCCCAAAGAGCTTCATAATTTTTAATTTCAGTATATTTTCGAACTTTAACTTATTTTAATTATGAATATACTTAACATACATTAGGAAAATAATAAATATGTATTATATTATATTTTCATTATTAAAAAGAGCCGAAGATATTGAAATATTTTAAAAGAAAGTCCGTAATGATAAAATAAAACAATAATAACAATTAATTTTTTTTCTTATATTTATAACGGTGCAGTACAACTTTTACATACAATAAGTTAACAAATACAATTTTTTTACTTACCTTTCACTTTAATTTTCATTTTAAACTATTAAAAGTTGTTAGCTACTCTACTAAAAAAATAAAGGATATAAAATGTAACCCCCCCCCCAAAAAAAAAAAACCTAAATAAGGGAAGTAGAAGGTGGAAACTAATAAATATAAATAGTCATAGTAATAGAAAAAACAAAAATGGAAGCGGGGCCAATGAATACATGATTTTCCAAACCTTTTCTTTTCTTCTCTTCTGTCATCTGTGTGTATAGTTCTCATCGATATCATCGTTGTTGTCGTCGTTGACGCTGCTGTCAGCCATGTCCGCCTCCTCTGCCTCTTCTCGCAAGGTTCTTCTTCTTCATCTTCTTTCCCTTTTCTTGCTTTCTTTTTTTTTTCTCCGCCTTTCTGTCTTAATTTTACCTCTATTTGACCCTTTCTCTTTCTGGTAATTCCGATGTGGGTTTTGCTGTTTTCGTTGGATTCTTGATCAGACATTAAGCAAGATAGCATGCAATCGACTCCAGAAGGAGTTGGCGGAGTGGCAAGTCAATCCCCCTGCTGGTTTCAAACATAAAGTTACTGATAATCTTCAAAGGTCTCACTCTTTTTTGTTTAATTGGGTTTTCTTTAAATTTTTCTAGGGTTTTCAGTGAATTTCTTGGTTACCCTTTTTAGCCTACTTGAATTTATGATCGGGGGTACAATAATTCACTAAAGATTCTCGATTGATTTTTTTGCTTTCTTTGGATTAGAGGGTATTTATATAGTTGCATTAACTTTTGATTGATGTGGTTCTTTTCTGAGATTGATTTATGTGGTTCTTTGGTGAAAAGGTGGGTGATTGAAGTGATTGGGGCTCCTGGAACTCTCTATGCGGATGAAACCTATAATCTTCAAGTTGATTTTCCAGAACATTATCCCATGGAAGCTCCGCAGGTGGGTAAAGTTTTGTGCCTATTTGATATGGTAACCCTAGCACCCAAACTCCAAATTCCCCTACCCATTTTTTTTCACTCCACTCTCCTCGTGACTTGAGTAACCAATCTCATAGTTTGATATGGTAGGGCCCTCCACTATGCTAACGCTCCTTTGTCTTTGTGATGGTTGATACTGATTGATATTCTCTTATGGGGGTCTAGGGATTGTTGTTTCTTTTAAAGATTGCAATTGAAACTCATACCCTAATTATTTTTGCTGACTACCATATTGATGCAGGTGATTTTTGTGCCACCGGCTCCGTTACACCCTCATATCTATAGCAACGGGCACATTTGCTTAGGTAGTTATATATGTAATCAAATATCTTTCATTCTCTTACTACCACGAGACACTTGTTAAATTGGTCACTATATGTTGTTTCTATGTTGTTCAAATGTTTGGATTTCTATGCATGGTCACGTGGTAAATGATTTGTGGTGCATACTTGTTTCTGTTAAAGATTATATGCTTGGTATTATGGTGCTCAAAGTGCTTTTATGACTTTTAACCAGTTCTTTTCAACGAATTGGTGTCAACAGTAGATTGCTGGCTGATGTCAATGACAATGTTGATGGTTTCAGTGGATTTTATTTTTATTGACTGATCTTGATTCAAGTCCAATTCTTTTTTATTATACATACCTTCTGAGGGAGCAATAGTCAACACGGATAACAAATAAGTAATCTTTTTCTTATGTAAAACTCTCTTTGCCAAGGTAGTGTGCGTTATGCGGTTTTAACTGAAATTTTTAAACAGTTTTTGTAGAATGATAATTTAAACTTGGTCAAACCACCATCATCTAGGTCACGGGTCTCTTGCACTTCCTTTAAACAATTCCAATTTGGCACTGAATAGGCTGAGCATACAATTCTGAAATTGCATATAGTAAGCAAAGAGAAAGCAGTTCGTACTACTTATAAAAAAACTTATGCCTTTTCATTGGATTGAGGGTGTAGTAAATGCTTTTGACTGTGATACTCTTTCTAGAAGGAACGTGTTATTTCTTCTTGTAAACTGGGGTATCCGGGCTAGCTTGCGCACCTCAAGCAACATTTACATTCTTATTTTCAGAGTTTGTTTATGAGAACCCAAATTTTTGGTTCATTTTCGATTTTCTGAAAGAAAGAAAAAACCCCTCTACATTGAAAAATCATAATTTTTGAGATATAATATGGAAATTTATCTAGGATTACTTGATGGAGGTGGAAGCTGGCTGCCCACATGATTCTAATCATTGTTCTTGTGGCTTGAGTCACCAACGATTTGGCTAAAGCTTCGTTTATTAAGTATCCTAGGCTCCCAACACTTGACAAGATCTCCTTCTTTAATGGCTCTATCACTGCCAAAGATAACAATTGTCACATTCTCGCTAAAGATAACACATTGATATCTTAATAAGATTTTCATGTTCACGATAGAGACAACACATTGATATCTTAATAAGATTTTCATATTCATGTACCTTACCGGGGATAGAGCCTAGAAACATTAAACTTCTCCTAGTCAATATTCCACTTGTGTAATTGGAGGTTGATGTGAACGATCACGACACATGGGAGTGTGCAAGGATAAAATTTAGGACAATCATAGATAAGAAGCCAAAAAGAAACAAATTAGATACCCATAAGAGGCACAAATCGGAAAGAGAAAATAAAAAAAACCTAACTGGACAATGATTTGTTTTCCTATCTACAGATTGTAAACAAACAATCTTAACCAAAATAGATTAGAATAGAACTAGACCGACCACATGCTGATTCTTACATATTGCATGAGTAGAGAATAAGCATTGTCTCTTCATTTTGTCTGTTTTTGGGTCCATTTTATTACTTTATTCTGAAGTAAATTTGAATTTTCCTGAGTCTTGTTATAAAAAGCAGCAATCCCGTTATCTGCTTAAAAATAAATGTCTCTTGTACATTAATATGCCCCCAGTTTCTACTTTTGTGTGACATAATTGTGGTAAATCTTCTTCTTACTTGCCTAATTGCGTAAGAGCCGTATTAACTTAAAGTTGGGCTATTCACTATGATACCACATAAAAGATTTCTTTATTGGCTCTTTCTATAATGGTTCATTATGGTCCAGTTCATTTTCATTTGGATCAAAGTTACATACTTTGTACTTATCTTCGAAATCATGACTTCCACCAATTTCCTTCCTTTCTCTTAGGTATAGATATTGCCAATTAACATTTATAATTCAGATGTGAACAATTTCGTCATAAGACAAATCAAAAGGTGTCAATGTTGTGCTTAAATTCGGCTCAATGGATTGAATTAGTGTATCAACGAGTGGCAATGTTTGGTAGCTATCCTTTAATGGCCAAACAGTGATTAGAATAAGTTTTGAGAAGCTGAAAGATGACTGTTTGACTTTGAATATGGCATACCATGTCTGGACTGATGGAGATCATCGAGTTGTTATCTGCTATGTTTTCCCTTTTCTGGTGGATATTTTTGCCATCAATGTCTTGCTTGAAATCGTAATTTAAGTAAGTTACTGTCCCGTTGCAGTTTGTGAAGTCTATATTACTAAAATCTTTCAAAATAGTCTTATCTTCAGCATAATGACTCTTGTTACAATGTGTGTAAAAATTGTATATGTTATACAATAGAGGAGATGCTATTCTTGTCTCAACTAAATAATCTTATCACGTATTGCCGCAGTCAAACTGAAAGGTTTTTCAGATACACTGGGAAGGTTTGTAGAAATCATATTCACATAACCTCATCCTTAGTGACCTCTTGATTAGGATGGTGCTGAAGAGAACTTTTCAATGCCATATTCTTCACTTTTTTCCCTCTTCTGTAGTTTCTTCCTGTCATGTGGGTTTACAGAAATAATATTACTTAACATCTTAAGTAGTGACCTTTGGAGAAGAGGAAAACTTTGAAATACCATCTTTGGTTTCTCCTATTATGCAGTTATATAGCAGATTTTTGGTTATTCTGTGGGTGAAAGTGAAAGCATAAGGGTTCCATACCGTATTTTGTTTTTGTGTGGGGGAAGTGAAAACTTGAAGGTTCATGTGCAGTTTGCTAATTGGTCTGCTAGTGCTAAGCTTCCACCTCATGAAAGATTTTTCAACATCTTATAGAAATTGGACATGTATCATGAGAACCAGCAGTTGACAACAGCTTCTTCATGTCTTGCAGATATTCTCTATGATTCATGGTCTCCTGCCATGACAGTCAGTTCTATATGCATCAGCATTCTTTCCATGTTGTCAAGTTCAACCGTGAAGGTGCATTTCCCATATTCATACTAATATAAATTTGAGTTGCTTTTATGAGATCCACTATTAGAAAAGAACTTCTATTCCAAATACGAACCTATTTCTTCCTTGTCGGTTGAAATATGTAACACAGCACATTATTCTGCCAAGCTTCTCATGTTTTTAGTTTTTAGTTCTTATTGGTTCCCATCACTTATGCAGCAACGCCCTGAAGATAATGACCGCTATGTGAAGAACTGCAGAAATGGCAGATCTCCCAAGGAAACCAGGTGGTGGTTCCATGATGATAAGGTGTGAAGGGTGTCCTTCTGACCCTTGAGGCAACATTGTTGCTTTGGCTTATTTTACATCAAATGCTAATCGAAAAAAAATCCTACATATGCATGGCCACTGCTAGTGCATAATGTGCAGCAAATTGGCCTTTACTGTCCAATATTTGTAAATGGAGATGATTTTCCTTTTAAGCTTCTTGTGCAACATTATGTACTCTTATGGAAATACACCACAACCTAATTTATAGTCCATGAAGAGTTTTCTTCTGGCATCTAAACGACAAGTTTGTATTTACTTTGCATTGTTCTTGTTGTTGACTTCTTTTCCTTAGCCTGCCGAGTAACATCAGGTAAATCATAGGATGTGTGTAACCCTTTGGACTTTCTGCTCCTTCTTGTTGGTGCTTTCTGCAATTAGATAGCTATGCTTATGTGTGCACCCAATAGTGTGGTCTACTGGTCGATTAGGGGGGGGGGGAGGAAATCATTGGAAATTAGGGTTCAAATGTCAATAGAGACAAGAAACACTAGGTGATTTCTTCTCATTCCCCAAGTCTTGGTAGGCAGAGGTAAGCAAGTACTCGGTGAAATAGTCAAGTTAGCATAAGTTGATCCAGGTACTGTCATCTTCAGAAGGCGAGAAAGAAAAAAAAATAGCTATTGTACGTATGCATATTTGCACATATGCAGATATGTACTACTACTGTTATTTGTTGAGGTCGAATCAGTTTTAGGATTTGTGATTTTCATATCCTTAAATGCAATCATGCTATGAGTATTTCCGCATAAACTCATCTGAATTGCTTGGTCTTGTTGTACTTGCAAAGACACAATTCTTATCTCTAAGCAAATTGCATGATTACATATCTCTTTATTTTGTTTGATAGGTTCTTTGTCACTTTTAAATGATAAGACGTGTCATCTAATGTCCGAACATTAATTTGTCAAAGTTGCTAAAACATGCGCACTTGTCTATTCCAACATAATACCACAGTTACTTAGAATCTAAAAACGTACACATTAGAGAACTGATAAGTGTAGTTTCGAAGCTAGACTGAAATTATTCCTCAACTCTCTTTCCCCCCCCTGAAGGAAGTTGGTAGCATGGTGTACTTGCTACTTTCCACCAATACAAGGACCAGGAAACTCCACCTATCAAGACTTGGACAAAGCACCTAGTGTTTTTGCCAACAACGACCAACATGCGTTTAACTAACAAGGTTCACATACAGTATTATTTTTGTTTTACTAACAAGGTTCACATAGAGTATTATCTTTTTTATGACAAGGAAAATCCATTGCCACCATTCTTTGGGTGCGCAGGGTAAAACACCCGCTCCTATGGAATAGTTCGCAAACCACAGTATTATTAGATGTCAAAGAATGGCTTCCATCAATTATTGTTGCTACAAAAGCAGCTTTGTGAGCACTTAAACAAGGACTCAAAAAGTTATTTCTTATCTTGATAAATTACAAAGACTAGAAATATTGTACACTTCATAGAGTCTTAAGCATCATCGTGATTCTATTTATACTTCTGTCAAATCTGTGAGTACTCTTTTTCCAGATATTGTTTCACTAGTATAGAGTCCTAGTGCTATAGCAGGAGTGTGAGGCAAAAAAGATGTAGAAGAACTAATACTCTCTTCTAGACAATTTTAACAGGTTTAGGACGTTTTCATAGACAATGAAGGTAACTGAAGCTGCAGGGACATTTTTCAGCATGTTTGGAGTGATACCTCTGTAGAAGCCTCGTACGCCCTCAAACCTGTAAGCTCAAACAAAAAAAAAAGATAGAAAATTAAGGGATAAATTTACCAATAAGGGGGTGGGGAGGGGGAGGGTTCTACTTTCTTCTCTTATTTTACGATTATGATAACTTCTATTATATGTATCAGATGAGAGGAAGAGTCGGGACGGAAGAAATTTAGGATTAAGACTGAAAACCTTTTTCTAAAGTTAATGGTCTTAAAAAAGAATAACACAGTCAAAGTAGAAAAATTCAATCAAAGGGAATTTGAATTTCTTCAGCTTTTGTTTATTCTCAGTTTGATTCCTTGATAGTGAAAGCCACCGTTAAGAGCATTAGATGAACTTGTATTTAGATTCTGAAAACATTTTAATATCTAGCGAACTCAATGCTTGATATTCGTGTACAATTAATCAAGTGCATCAGCTGTAAGTAAGTCTGAATTTCATCCTGACCTCGCAGTTTCTTTCACAACATGCCAGCTATCAATGTACCTTGGAACTCCAGTTGTACTTGGTCGTTGCTGTTCAAAGAGAAGACATATCTTTAACTACTCTACAGAAAAACTGAATCAAGAGCTACTAGAGGCTTGTCTACCGGGAAGAGTTGTTGTATCAAGTGATGCATAAAGCAGTAATATGAAAAGCAGTTACCTGCAATCGAGATCGCACAACCTGAAAAGGTTTCATTTAAATACATTATTAGTTAAAGAGGAAAGTGAAGGGGGCACAGGGTAAAAGATTGTTAGAACAAATTGGCATTTAGACGGGTGCTCCATAATGCTCTCAAAGCCTTCTGTCCCTGAACCCATATTCCCAAGTATGGAGAAAAGAACAAACTTATCACACACCCTAGGGATGGCAATTTCAGCCCATATAAATGAAATGAACCCATTTTTTCCATATTAATTAAATTAAATGGATCACTCATATTTTCTTAAATGGATAAATATGGATTTCAACCTATTTAAGCTCATACATATATGGACAAAATGGGTAAACATGAGAATCCATACATACCCATATATCACACTTATTAATAAAAATCCCTAATTGCACTGTTTATTTTTGAAAATAAAAATAAATTTAAAAAATTAGGAGTGGGGGCAAAAAATTTTTGAATTTTTTTCTGGGTGTGGGTGTGACACCCCTAACATACCTGAAATGGGTATGTTGTAAGAATGGCTGCCAGCTTAGAAGAAGCTCCTAGTGTTGCATAGTCAACTGAATCCTGTGAAAGAAATGTAAGAGCAAATACTGAGGCGTTTACCAATATTACTTCAAGGCTAAGAGAAGTTAATAAGTTCTCTCTTATTGGGAACTGAAATGGTCAATTTTCTACAACAGTATTCCATATGAAAGAACTAATCATTACAGTGATCACAATATCATTGTCATCTGATAGTGCTCTTGAGCAATAATCAACCTCCAGAAATCGTACAACCAATTCTTTTGCATTTACATTGAGCCTTAAAGACATTTCTAGCTAATCACACAAAAAAGAAGATACAGTATATCACCACTTAGCAGCAAATAGGCTTCCATTAATTGATCAATGAGAGGCAGTTCACTGGTTCAAAATATATCATCTCTTACCACATGAGACAGTAGCAAGAACCACATAGTCGGTTCAGAAAATAATTCAAGCATTCTTCAATCTGATATGCTTAACAAAGAGAAATATTACATTTAACTTTTCTTCTAGTAGCTGGAGCTTTTTTATATTACGTTTCTAATGGGGAGGGGAAGGGATTGAGCAGGCTAGCGACACTCTGATGCAGTAAATAAGGGACTGAAAAGAATCTAATGTGCCTTTGGATAATCCGTATACATGAAAATAGAAGAAATATCTGCACGTTAATGGTCAATGAAGTGGTTAAGAACCCTGAGGTGGAGACAAAAAAAACATTAAGTGATTCTTCACATCTGCCCTAGCCTTGGTGGACAGAGTTACCTGGGAAAAGTTCCTACTCACAAGATTTCCTAAGACACCTAGGGGATGTGTCTGCACAAGTACCTTGACGAAAACAACGAGGAAAGGAAGTGCAATACTTAGGGTGTGTCCAGTATGGAGGAAAATGTTTTCCATATGCATTTCTTACTTATTTCTAATGTTTGGTAGGCAAGCAAAACAATATTATTTTAAGAGTATTTTTATGTTATCTAGCAGAACACTATGGGGTGAGATGTTGTGGGAAATGGGGCTTTGGGGGTGGTGGA